>NC_074728.1:24514041-24813541 GCF_947242115.1 Biomphalaria glabrata | reverse complement strand
AAAGTACCCTTCAGTTAATACAAAGACAATATTATCCTTATAATCTAATGTTTTTATTTCAGTTTCCTCTTCTTATGATTGGGAAATTCCATTTGAAAGTATCACAGATCTCCAGTGGCTAGGAAGTGGAGCTCAGGGGCCTGTGTTTCTTGGCAAACTCTGTAATGAAAAAGTAGCAGTCAAGAAGGTCAGAGATGTTAAAGAGACAGACATTTGGAACTAAAGGAAACTGAATCACCCAAACATTATAGCTTTCAAGTAGGTTCTATTGTAGTATTTTTGCATTTTCCCTTGTCTTTTAACTCATTGACTGCAGTGTTTTTTTGTTTTGTTTTTGTAAAGATACTTTTTTAGAAAATGTTTTTTTTCCTAACATGACTAAAACACAAATTTGTAATATAAGTATATAAGTACTAGCAATAACAATCGACACCAGTACTAAATCTGTCAGACTTCTTTTTTAATTTAAAACAATAAGTTTTAGACATTCCTGCTAAAAAACAAACATTATTGTTCCCTGGATGTGATCAGTGACAGTTGGGTTTAAAGTCAATTTAAAATTTATCTTTTTTAAAAATGTATGCAAAGTATAATTTTCATTATTAATTAAAAAATCTCTAAGCTGTATATTTATCTCTGTATATCATCCTCACCTGTCCCTTAATATATCCATTTTGTTTTTTGTCTTTTGCCTTGAATAGAATCTTTTCAGTGACAGACCCATCCATTCTTTAATGTTGTCTTCCCATCACTTTCTCCTTCTGCCTCTTCCTTTTTTCTGGTTCTGTTCCTTGAAGAGAGAGTCTTTGCAAACCCTGAGAACCTTGTAATTGATCATTAAGTTTTAGTACCCATTTTTTGACTGTAGTCAGCAGGTCATTGTGAGTGTGATCCAGTTTTGAATCTTCTCATAGAAAATAGTTTTTTTTTATTGTGTTATACACCAAAGGAGGTGATGGGGTAGGCAGGGAATTAGGAAAATAACTGTATAGGATAGACACAAGACAACATATTTCCTTCTGCATCAGTAAACATTGTCAGATGTAAAATGAGAATATTTTACTTTCTGAAGTTTTGAGTAATTAAGCAGCAGTAAGGACTCACATAAGATTGGAATCTTGATTAGATTGTATCATATTCTTAGCTGTATGGCTTGATAATTTTATTTGCACAACTATACATGCTAACTCTGTTTTTTTTTATCTTAATCCTCTAAATCTGTTTATTTGAATCTTTCTCCAAACCTCTATATTATATTATGATAGATGTCATAGTAATAGCAATAAGTTTCCTATGCTGAAAGCTAAGTTTATTTTGTTACAAAAACATATTGTTATAGTATGCAGGAACTTAAACAGATTATATACTACAGTAGCTATGTTCCTTTGTCAGAGATTTTCATTCATACTTGAAAGTGCAGAGAGAAACATCCTTCTTGTTTTAGAAATTCTTCAAATTCTTTAATGATGTAGTAGTAAATTGTTTTCTTAGTTTTACCTGAAACTGGGTTTTTCTCTTAGTGCAATTAGCTAGGACTAATATGTGTGTTTCTACCTACTTTTGGAATGCTGTCACTACCAACCTCTCAGCAATCATTTTGTGATTATGTTTAAAAAGAATTATTTCAAATTTTTTTTTGTTTTTGTTTTGTCTGCAGTGTTCTTGTGGCATCCAATGATATTGTCAGGAACCAGCCGAGAGTGGAATGAAAAAAAAAGCACTAAAATGTCATTTGCTGGCACTGTGACCTGAATGGCATCAGTCATTTGAAATAAAATGTGCAGTGAAATGAAAAAGTAGACATTAGGTAAGTAGCCTGGTGTAATTTCTCCTGCCTAAAAAAATAATTTACCTGTATTTTATGACATGACTTTATGGTCTTAGATGTCCACACTTATAATCACAACAAATTTCTATAAGGATCAATAAAGCAGTCTTAGTCTTAGTATTGATATGCAAAATATGATTCCTTAAGTTTTCATCATTTTTTGTTGTTGTTGCTGTAATTACTTTTTTTTAGATAAAGATGTGTATATAATTTCAATGACAATGACAGTCAGAATAAGCATTATAATTGACATTTTAGAACTAAAATGAGAAATAATATTTTTAAGATGACCCAAAAATGATCTATTTAACCAGCAGACACAGCTGTACATTAGTTTTTGTGTCTGAAATCTTTGTCATGTGTGATACTTTTATGCAAACAAGGTTTACTACTATTAATTGACTAAAATATGTGCAATATTTACCACACACTCTATATAAATGAAATGTATAAAATCTTCAACACACTCCTTACAAAAAAAGAACATCACCAAAGAATAGTAAATATCTTTCTCTTTTTTTCAGGAGTGCAAAGCTCAAAAATAGACCATCATTTAGACAAATTCTCATGCATCTTGAGATTGCCTCTGCTGAATTACTTTGGTTCAGTCGGGAGGACTTTTCTGAATCTCTATGAAGTCCTTAACTGAAAGACACAGATTCTGTCACTATCATCAAGATATTCTAAGAAAGGATCTGAGGTATTCTCATTTTCTAAATTACAATATATGGATAAAAAACCTGCAAACAACAACACCGCCTAGCGATAACGCACTAAGCAAACTTAACCTCTAGAGTCTAGACCATCGGAATGTCCAAAAAACATTCTTTTGGTCCAGAGTCATTCGCCTATATGCAAATTATCACCCCAGTGGTCAATTGTCACTGGTTCGAGCCTTGGTCGGCGCAGTCCCTTATTTTCGTTCCATTTAATTCACTACTTTTTCTCATCTAAAAACTTGGTCCAATGTGCTGCTGTATATATGTATGTATCATTAAATGTATCCAAATAAGTGTTTCCCAAATTTTTGTAATAACACAACATTTTTGCACATAGGAAAAATTTAGCTTAACATTTATCTTATTTTTAAAGGTAGAATGTTCCTCACATGTAAAATATATATTTTGAAACACATTTCTATTTTGTATTAGAATTTATGTTTAGCATAAACTTTGTTGTTATAATCAAAATATTGAACAAAATGACTTTGGGTCCTTGAAGTGCATACCTGGTATCTTATGTAAATTAGACCCAGCAGTGTTAAGTTCAATGCTAACAAATGGATTTTGAGCCCAAGAACCCAAGTTATGTGAAATAATTTTGGATCTTTTCACCTCTTGTGACAAGAGGGACAATAAGGGTGGCTACCTTTATTTTTTTTATTAGAGTTAGCCCCCTTTATTACTTGATTTAAGTCCCTGTCAATTGTTTACAATTGCCACTCTCTCTTGAGTCTTTCAACTGACCAGTGTATTTTGAATTAAATCTATATACTGTTTAACTCATACTTGTGTTGTACTATTGTTGTGTTACTCAAGAGGAGTGTGTCACTGTTGTGGGAAGAGTATTTCGATAATGAGCTAAGTAGACTTTATCAATTTGTTAGTACTAAATTGATTTATGTAAATGGTATAGGTCTACTTAGTCTCTTATCCTCTTCTGTATGTTTTTTTTTTGAAAGACATATTTTGTTTAGATACGAGACAGTAGTGTGTCTCATGAATGACGTCATTTCATTGTTAATGCATATATGATATTATTGTTAAACTAATGTAAACCCTTGCTTTGGTTTTTGACATAAAATGTCTCATGAATGACGTCATTTCATTGTTAATGCATGTATGATATTATTGTAAACCATCTTTTTGGTTTTTCGGCATAAGACATTATTGTGCCTCTATGATGGTGGTCCTTTCATTATATTGACCGGAAACTGTCTTGCTACTTTGCTTTGTTTCATTATGTCATTTTCTTTTGGTGAGCCTTTATTGCCATTTATATTTTTCATGATCTTTTTCTTTTGTTTGTAAATAAATTCCTTTTTTTTTTGTTGCAACTGAAATCTCAGAATTATTATTTGTTTGTCTCTGTAGTTTTATACATCTATAGGCTATAGTTATTAGCCTAGATAATATAATTGGGACCACAAAGTACCACTGGACTAACTTGCCAGTACAGTACAGATCACTGATCTTATGACCTATCCTATTTCTAGGTCACACCTCTTCATTCATAAGTTTAAATACCCCCTAACCTGACCCATGACTTATTTATGATGTTGATGTTTTCTTTTCTGTATGATTATTTTGTATCATGGCAAACATTCAATTTTAATAATGAATTTTTTTTTATCAGATGAGAACAATTACTGACTATGTACAATAATACTAGAAAGAGTATAATTCGTCCAGTCATAAAAGTTCTAGAAATGCCAGATCGACTTGGTAAAAAAACTGACACATAGGTCAGAGTCTGAAGTCACCATGTAAGTAAATTTTCTTGTTGTGTGAGTGTATCTTTATTTCCACAATCTATAGCTCACACTCCACTATCATACCACAAGGGATCCTTGGCCTTGTAGACATAAAGAGAAATGAAAAGATAGACTTACGAAAGGAAATAAAGAGGTGGACTTTTAGGCTAAAGGGAAATGACAAGGTAGACATAATGTCAAAGTTAGGGTCCTCAATTGAGGGACTGATAAGACTTGTAATTTACTACACTGTTAAGTAAATATTAACTAGCAATCATAAAGAAAATCTTTATCCATCCATCCATTTCAGTGGCGCTACAGCCCATGGAGGGCTCTGGCCTGCTTGAACACATCCTTCCATTCAGATCTCTTCTGGGCCTTTTGTCTCCATGCCCTGACCCCAAGCTGCTTCAGATCTGCTTCTACATTATCAATCCATCGCATTCGGGGTCTGCCTTTAAGTCGCCTGCCTTTTGGTTCTTGTCTGTAAACGATTTTCGCTCCTCTGTTATCTGACATTCTTTCAAGGTGACCTGCCCAACGTAGTCGGTTCTTTTTTATTTTGTTCACTATCTGTGGTTCTTCATACAATTGATATATCTCATGGTTAGTGTGTGTCCTCCACCCTGTTTCATCTTGTATGGCACCATAGATTTTCCTAAGAATTTTCCTTTCCCAAGTATTAAGTAAATTTTCAGATGTTTTAAGTCAATGTCCAGGTCTCAATTCCATACATTGCTGCTGGTCTTATTATGGTTTTGTATATTATTTTCTTGGTTTTCCTTGAAATCGTTTTGCTCTTAAGTAAATGGTGGGTGCTATAAAATGTCCTGTTGCCTCCTGCTATTCTTTCCTTTATTTCTGTTAGTATGTCATTTTTGAAATTAATAGTACTTCCTAGATATTTGAAAGTTTGGACATTTTCAAATTCGTGGTCTTTGATTTTGATATGCTGTCCCTCTGTTTGATTGTCTCTTGTCATTGCAATGTACTTGGTTTTACTGTCATTGACCTCAAGTCCTGCTGGTCGAGATGCTTCTTTTAGTTGTGTGAAGGCTCTAGCGATGTCAAAGGTTTCTTTACCCAATAAGGCAATGTCATCGGCATAAGCAAGGTATTGTAGAGGTTGGCTGTATATTGTCCCTGTTGGTTGTGGACCCGTGTTTTCTCTCCTGAAGTAGTTAGTGATAGTTCCTCTCATGTGTATGTGTATATTTTTTATAATTCTCTCCAGTGTCAAATTGAAAAGCATGCAGGAAAGTGCAACTCCTTGTCTTAATCCTCGTTTAATCCTAAATTCCCGTGATTTTTCTCCTTGTATTATGGCTTTGCTTTTTGAGTTGTTTAATGTCATATGTATAAGTCTTGTCAGCTTGTTGGGTATTCCAAAATCCTGTATAGTGTCATATTGGTATTTCCTTCTGATACTGTCATAAGCCATTTTATAGTCTATAGTCTATATAGAGTTGGTGGATTGGTATGTTGTATTCTTGGCATTTTTCTAGTATACATCTTAGTTTGAAGATTTGATTGGTTGTGGATTTGTTGGGTCTGAAACCACATTGGTAGTCACCTAAGATTTCTTCTGAATATTTTCCAAGCCTCTTAGTTATAAGCCTAGACAGTATGTTATAAGCCACATTTAGTTGAGAGATTCCTCTGTAATTACAGCACTTTAACTTGGATCCTTTTTTGTGTATTGGGGTTATAAGAGCTGTTTCCCATTCTGTTGGTATTACTTCTTCTTCCCAAATTCTTGTATTAGTCTGTGTATTTGGGAATGTAAGTCTTTCCCTCCATATTTAATTAGTTCTTCTGTGTTTTGGTCCTCTCTTGGTGCTTTGTGATTCTTCATGGTCCTAATTATTTCTGATGTTTCAATGAGTGTTGGAGGGTTCACTAAGGGATCTGGTCCCCCATGTGGCAGTTCATATTCTCCATTGTCTGAATCTTCTGTGGTATTTAGGATCTCCTCAAAGTATTCAGTCCATCTTTCAATTACCCTGTTGTTTTCTGTAATAAGCTGACCATCTTTGTTCTCACACATGTGTGATCTAGCTTGAAATCCGTTCTTTTCTTCTTTAATTTTCATATACATTCCTCTCATGTCTCCCTCCTTTGCTAGTTTCTCACAACTTTTGTGGCCCTTCTTCTTGCTTCATTGTATTGCTGTCTAGTGTTTCTGGTTTCTCTCTGTAGCATTATCATCCGAGCATTGTTTTTCTCTTCTATAATTTGTCTGCATTCATCATCATACCACCCCATTCTCTCGTTCTTTTGTTTAAATCCAACTACCTCTTCTGCTGTTCTTTTGATAGCATGCTTTATTATTTCCCAATGCTCATTTATGTTATTTTCGCAGTCCTTTTCTAATGTTGTCAGTTGTGTTTGGAGTGCCATTCTATAAGTTTCTGCAACAAATGGATCCTTTGTGAGTTTTTGACTATCATATTGCTGTGCTCTCTGTCTTTGGTAATTGTGTATGGTACTTATTAAGCTATCAAAGGCTGGTTCATCTATGGAACAACCAGATAGACCTGTTAACTACCTCACCCTAAGGTCAATGTTAGTCAACAATCACAAAGAGGAGTGGCTCAACCAATGGGCATCAGGAAACACAGGCAGAGCCATGTACAAAGAAATGACTATGCCTAACAAACTGGATAGTATTAACTTCTTCCCCTGCAAAGAACAATCTACAATCTTCCAACTAAGAACAGGACACACACTTCTATTAAATTACCACCTGAACAAAATAAACTCTACACAACTCCCCCTTTGCAAACACTGCGCCCACCCCTTTGAAACCCTAAACCATATCCTCTTTGAATGCCCATCCCTAATCCACCTTAGGCAGACCCTACTTCCACTACAGCCCAACATAACCAACACCCTGTACGGCAGTGCTGAACAACTGAAGAAAATAGCACACTTTTTTTCCTTGGCACAGTCTGCAAAAGAGCTCACAGCTCAGCAGCAATAAAGCTGGCTAGAAGAAGAAAAATGGTACTTATTCTTTGTCTAAGTTTAGCTTTTATTATTAGGTGGTCTGAGTCAGCATTTACTCCTCTGAAACTTCTTACATCTAGTATATCTGATCCATGTCTCTTATCTATGAGTATATGATCTATTTGATTCTGGGTGTTGCCATCAGGTGAGATCCAGGTAACTTTATGAATATTCTTATGTTGGAATTTTGTGCTGCTGATAGACATTCCTTTTCCTGATGTAAAATCCACTAATCTTATGCCATTATTGTTGGTCTCTTCATGTAAGCTTTCTTTGCCAATTATTGGTATGAATGCTGGTTCCTTTCCAATTTTTGCATTGAAATCTCCTAGGACTATTTTGATGTCATGCTTGGTGCTTCATCATAAATTCTTTCCAGTCCATCATAGAAGGCTTCTTTTGTGTTATCATCTGCATCTTCAGTAGGGGTATGGACATTGATAAATGATATGTTGAAGAATTTTCTTCTCAAACGTAGTGAGCAGAGTCTATCACTTACAGGTTTAAATCCAATGACATTACCTTTTTAACAGCAAAACCTGTACCTAAGTTGTTAGTGCTTCCACCACTATAAAATATAGTATACTCTTTGGTTCTGAGAATGTTTGACTCTTTCCACCTGATTTCCTGTAGGGCTACAAGGGGTATCCTATATTTCTTTAACACTTCAGTAAGTTGGGCTAGCGCACCTGCTCTATAAAGGCTTTGCACGTTCCATGTTGCAAAACAAAAATCATGTCCTTTTCCAGGCCTAGGTCGTTTTCAGTTGAGATCTGTCCGGTTTTCTTGTGTGTATTAGCTTTCGTAACAGTATTTTTTTTATATGACAGAGTTGTTAGCCCTGTGCATAACCATCTGGGGGGCTGCCCCTTTCAGCTCTCTGGATAGCTGCCTTTATTTTTGGGTAAGGTGCCCTAGCCTTTGTGGATCCCTCCACTTCCTGCAAGGCAGCAGATTTGATTTTGGTCCACCCTGGGTATTTTATTTCCCCTGTACCCACCATATCTGGACGGCATTCCCCTATCTGCCACCTGGGGAGGCGCTCGATGGGAGATAAAAAAAACTCCACACGAGAAGGAAAATCTTCACCAAATGGTATTAGGATGCACAGGCTGAGTTATGTACAGATAAATGGCCTGCCATTAGACCTATAAATGTTTGACTTATTAAATATGTATGTGACAAAATATGAAAATGGTATTCTTTTAACTATCCCTTAGTCTGTTGGATCATTGGGGCACCAAGCAAGACTTTTTGACGTCTTTCTCCATTCCTCCCTGTCTTTTGCCTTCTTTAAAACCTATTTCAATGGTATGCCTGTCCATTCTTTTATGTTGTCCTCCCATCGCTTTCTCTGTCTGCCTCTTCTTCTTTTTCCTGGTACTGTTCCCTGAAGGAAGGTCTTTGCAAGCCCCGTAGATTTTGTTATATGGCCATAGATTTTAAGCTTGCATTTTTTTTACAATAGTTAGCAGGTCATCATGGGGTCCGATCGCTGCAGTAACCCTGTCTCAAATCTCGTGGTTTGTGATGTGGTCTATGAATGTGATAACTAGGATCCTTCTGTTTCATCTCAGTTTCATTGTTAGGATCCTCCTCTCTAGCTCTGCAGTCAGTGTCCAAGACTCGCAAGCATATAAAAATGTGGCCATTACCAGGGAGCACATTAGTCTGATTTTGGTGCTGAGGGCTAAGCCCTTGTCTTTCCATATTATTTTAAGTTTTGAAAGTGCTGCTGTGGACTGTGCTATTAGGCCCAATAGTTTGGTATTCAGAAAAAGAAAAAAAAAGAAATGAATTTTAGAATGTTATACATGTAGTTTTTTTTAAGAGATAGAGATGAGGTAACAAAAATAAAGACACTTTTTTTTCTCTTTTGACTTTAGGCCTGACTCTATAGAAAACACAGAAGGGAGCATGACAACCAGGTCTTAGCTGGTACAACCACCTCCTACGAAAATGCGTGCAGGAAGTCTCGTCATCGTCGCAAAAACAGCAGAGGGTCTATGAAAGACATTACCTCTCCGCTCAAATCTCAATCTACATATGAAGCTTCACTGGACACCCAAACATCAGACAAACTAAACCCTGCAGGGCTTTATCCTACAGACCTATGCTAAGACATTAAACTTTTTGGGACCTGCCACTGCAATCAGGGAGTATCGAAGTGAAGATGAAGCTGATGGGCAAGAGACTAGGTTAACAACATTAAAAAACGTCAAGTTCGTTGTAGCAAAAACTCATCCACTTCTGCTGCTAGGCACTCGCCAATCTCAAAACATTCTCATGTAAGTAAAAGCAGAACTCATCCTATCAAGACAATAACTTTAATGATGTTTGCTTTGGCTGTGATGATGGCTGCAGTGAGGCTACTTATAGCAGCAAATGCTCATCCCAGGTCAGTGTTGATGTGGAGAACACATTTGACCTATGCCCAGCCCAAAACAGAACTTGGAAACTATGAGTGAAAAATCCTCTCCGGATATTGACCTCTCATCCTGACCTGAAACTTTTATTTCAATACTGACATAACAAACAGATGGTTTGGTTATTGTTGTATTTGAAAAACACAAATGTCTACCAAAATTGAGGCCCACTTTCTTCAATTCTTTACAAAGGTAACCTGCAGCATATTAAAAGGATGAAGTTTGTGATAGGCTTCTTAAAAAGTTGGTTCCAATAAAAATTAAACTGAGTTAATTCATAAGTATCAATTTTAACCAGGTGTAATAGTTTGTATTTCAAATGTCTAATAAGTCCACTTGGGCATTATTTGTTTATTGGGAGCACTGTTTGATTAGCCAGTGCACTAGGAATTTTGTCTCTTTCCCAAAAATGAGCATTTTAAAAAATTTCCTTAAAACTTAAAGATGACTCATTTTCAAAAGCTAATTGCATTCAAGATTTGGGTGGCAGAGTGGCTTAGCCAATACGCAAGGAACTACTGCATATTGGTAATAAGCTAATGCACAGGAAAATAGTATTTATTGACTATTGCTAACAACCAATATAAAAAGGATTTTCAGCCAGTGCATGTTTTCAAGAGGGTAAAATTCCTCTTAAATAAATACACACAATGATTTTGTATGCAGTTTTCTTTGCTTCTTTTCTCCTCATTTTCATCTTTGCTAATGACACATATATTTGTTTAATAACAATATTTTATCAAATCTTTGAAATATAAACAATAATTTGAAACTAACATATCACATTTTTTACAACTGTTTTGTTATGTATCTTAGAACATGGTAACCACTATTGGCATTTCGAGATAATAATAAAAATAGATGCATATTTTTTTCATGTCTTTTTTTTTTGCATTCTTAAAAAGAATGTATGCATCCAAAACAGTGTTACCCAACTTAGAGCCTGCAGGCCATATCTGACCCATGATGCAGTGCAGTTTGGCTTTTGAAGCTTCTGCTCATGGTGCAGAGACCAATTTCATTGGACTTGCCTTTTTTTTATGTGGCCCATGACATGTATAAGAAATTCAGCCTTCAGGCTGGAAAAGGTTGGGCAGCACTGACCTAAATCATCCCTTTTGAGTTTTGTCCACATCAATACATGATTTTATTTCCTGTCCAATTTTTCATAGACCTAAAAAACTTGTTGGATTTTTGAAATGTTGATAGAACAGAAAGAAAAAAAAAGTGTTCTTTTTCAGGGTGGGGTGCTCTGTAACCTTAAGTTTTTGGACTAGTATTTAAAAACAGTATTCAGTCCTACAAAAAAGATTAGTTTATTGAGACTTAAAATTGTTTTGTTGTTTTATAAGATCCATTTTAAAAATGTCATCACCTTTAACTTGAATTATTCTCAATATGAAAAACAAAGTGTGAATTATTTTGTCATAGAAACATTTATTACAACATAAACTGAAAAAAAAAGTTAAATATTATATAAATATGTATATTACAATAGCTCATGATTTTTACTAATGAGTTTCACTTCAGTTTCTCTGTGGCTAATTACTCTTATTTCATACATTTATAAGTGTATATTTGTTTGTATAGAGATTTTTATTTATTTTAACACACATCTTCTTTTCTCTAGAACTGTTATTAAAGTTTACCAGTGACATTTGTATTAGATGTCCAGATGATACTTGTTTTTATTTGACCACATAAATTTGTCATTATTCCATTCATTAGACAAACTGCAAAAGTTTTGCTGGATAAAACTTGCTTCATCAAAACATTGGTTTTGCTGGCTGGACCATCACCTTGATTCTACCTCTTATTGAAAAGAGTTCATCTTAGTTTATGCTTTTGTTTAACTTCTGCACTCTCAAATCTACTAAACGTTAATCATAGAAAAGTACTGAAACATTTTTTTTCTTCTTAGCCATGTCTACTACCATTGTTAAAATAGATACAATTGTGAGGGAGTTTTAAAAATGTAATTTGCTAGATTACTAGCACACAACCACTCATCGAAATTCATTTTAGTGGAAAAGCGGGGGGGGGGGGGGGACAAAAAAAGTGTTTTCTATGTTGTTGTTATGCTTTATTTTAATTGACATTTATTTTCTCTTGCTATTCATTCTCTAAGTACCAGTATGAAGAAACCAAACAAGCTGCTGAGGGAACATCTGATTAATACTTTTTTATATATATAAATTGTATTTGGTAGCATTTTTTTAGGTTTTTTTTTCTAAAGCATTTATTGTTGACTTAATTTAATATATTCTTTTATCTCAGATTTGTGATTAGCACATTAAAACAAAAACAGTTTTGTAATATGATATATTATTATTCATTACTGTTACTAATCCATATTTTTTTTTTTTTACATTTAAACACCTTGTATATTGACAGAAGAACTCTTTTGTGTTCTCCTGATTCCTACAATCATTCTAGTGTCTGCCATTTTATTTCTTGTCATTTGTAGAACTAGGATTCAGTTGTTGTTGTGAATTAGTCCTGCCAATGGTTATTTATGTATTTATATAGTTTAACATTTTTTAACAATTATTGTAAAGACAATCTAAATAATACCTGTCATGTCAGGACTTTATTTATGATTAGATTTTTAAATGTCTAGGTAATTAAGTAAAATTTTAATTGCAATATGTGTGTGTATTAAAGAATAAATGTTATCTTTTGCTTGATGATTATACATAGTCTCGAAGTTCAGCCTAACAGACATACCATACACACTCAGCTTGTTCATAAAATAATAAACAATATGTATGATAAGTTAAAATAAAATATGAATTTAATAGAATAATATTTATACAATAATATCGAAAGGAATAATGTGAATGATAATTTTTCACAAATAAATATAAAGATAAAAAGTCATAAATTCATTGTAAGTAATAACTTAAAAAAGCATAAATAAAGTAAGCACCAATATGTTGCTTGAAAACACTGACTTCAACATCACAGTTTCATATCGTATGCCAAAGATTCGTCTCTGTAATAAGTTCTGTATAAACTGCCAACGGACATCAATCATGATAGCAGCATACTAGAACTGTCATTAACTTCTGACCAACAATACAAAGATGACGACGACAATGTCCAGGGTAATACCAAAAACCCACAGCATTGAATCAACAATGAAATAATTAACTGAAACCCTATAAAAATAACAGACAATCTCTAAAACTAGAAATACGAACGAATCCGTTTAAAGAATATCGTTAGAGTATAAAATACAACTCACCCTAAACAGAGGTCAAATAGTCCTAACAAGAATTAATCCAAGGCAATATGGTAATGCTGACCAGTAGTATAAAACCAAGATTCATTCAGGACCTCAAAAAGTACATCTTGTCTATCAATTACAATAAGGCGAAAATGCCCCCAAAATAAGAGCTGATAAATTATGTCACTCATGACAATGGGACAAGGAATAAAATGTTGCACAAAATATTAATACCATGAATGACGTCATCGCCTACAGAAGAAAGTGGCGCTATTTGATAGTGTACATTTTTACAAATATACTCAACAACATTACTAACTGCGACAAGCATAATTTGGGCAGTCTTAACTACATTGAATCACGTACATAAGTGTTTATAGTGTATATGGTCTTATCAAGTAGATCTGTAATGAAACTTGTAGAAGGTAGATATCTCCACAAAAGCTATGGGTAGGTTCTCCTGGCTCCACTAACACAAATGTTATCAGTAAGTTCTATACTTCTTCTTCGTTCTCATTTTATGTTAAAGTGTTCAGATGACTAGACCAATACATGAGATGAACTGCGCAGTGGTTTCCAAATCAGGGAGCTCTGCTCAGTGGCTTCCAAATCAGGGAGCTCTCCATATAGTTTTCTTTCTATTGAGGTGTTTTGGGGCCAGTGTCTAGTACGGGCCTCTTGGTAAAGAGAGCAGTTTTGGAGGACATGGTCGGCATTATCTGGTGACACTCCACACGGGCAGATTTCATTGGTTCCAATTTTGAGCTTCCAGGCTTTATGTTTTTATTCTAGACATTTGTATTGTGCTAGCATTTTAAACATTATTTTATTGTGCATTAATGTTTATGTAAGAAACATTTTCCTTATTACTGATTTTATTATGGATAAATATTTGTACAAAGTTAAAAGAATAAGATTGAACTGTAGGCATACAGTTGAATGATTACATCTAGGCCTATTTAGGTCAAATTCACCCCCCCCCCCTTTGCAATACAAAAGTTATGAAAAGTTTGTTTGGTTAACTATATTTTGAAATTCATGATAAAATTTTAGTTTATGACTACTTTATTTTAGTTGAAAACTTTAGTGCAATCAATAATCAAACTCATTTTGTTATAATAAAAATTAAACTATTTTGTTTTTAAAGCCATAATTCAAATAATATTCTCAGCCTGTACCCAATTCATAATTTGAAAAAACTGGAATTCTTAACATTCATAATCATTGGCTGTACAGATAAAAGCAACAAGGGTGAGGTACAATTCAGTATTTAATCACAGTATTAAGTTACAAAATTTCAAATCTCAAATCTAGAATTAACAGAATTCACTGATTTTTATGAAAGACAATTGAAGAAAGCCACAATACAAAGTTGACACTGAGAAAAGTCTTCTAAGAAAAAACTGTCATGCTGTGAAAACTCACTCTTTTTCATATTGGCTGAAAGAAAAAAAAATATATTTAGCTTTTTTATTTTAAACATTAAAATACATTGAATACCAAAGCACGATATAGCTGGAGTATATTAAATTAAGATGTGATGCTCTGTTGAGCTTATAAAAGTTTAGGGCTAGTAGCGGATTCTTTGTCCTCACATGAAATGTATCATGTAATGATAATGCAAAGAACAATCCACAAGTTGTAATTTGTACCCTGTAATTTAAAGAAATTTAACAAGATTTAAAAAAAAAAAGGTTTAAAAAAAAAATACTGCAGGTTATAAGATGCTGTCTTTTCCAAACAGAATGAGAATTTGTAACCAAAAGTATGTTAAGAACTTACATAATAATTTGTATCATATCAAATCATATACTATCAAATATCTTAGTTTATGAGAACTGATCTGGTTTTTGAAGTTGACTAAAACAATGGAATCTCTAATTGCAGGGGGTGGTTGCCCCACTAGCTACCCCCTAAGGCCACTACTGCTTTAACTGAATGTATTGAAATATAGCCAATAAGAATTATCTTCATTTACATGAAACATTTTATGAGACATTGCCAAATATTTATAAAGATATTTAAAATTAGTTTTAATTTATTTGTATTTTTATATGTATATATTGTGGACACACCTGATTTCTGTATGTGTCTGCAGACCGCATATTCTGATGGGCCGCATGTGGCCTGCAGCCCATAATTTGCTAACCCTGCTATAGACTATAGTCTAGGTCTAATATTTAATTGAAGTCATTGGTTAATATGCATGACTGAATGCAAGACGCGTGGGATGTAATCTTCTTCTTTTTTGAAGTAACGTCTGTATTGTAGAAGAAGAAGAGCAATCCCTTTTCTCCATTTCAAGACTTGTCTGTTTCAACCACAAGTGAATATTTTTACAGAAAAAAAAACAAGCACTGATCTAGAACAAAAAAGTGCTAAAAAGAAAGTGTTAGGCAAGATAATTACCGCTCCAGTTCACTTTTGAGTCTCTGGGGAAAAAAAAAAAGGTTTTTAATCTTCTTTCTCTCTCTGACACCTTTAAGAAAAAAAATGTATTGTCTAAAAATTTTCCTAGCTTTTTTTATTCTTACCTGGATTTCTTTGTCATTCTGTCTGGTTATGTATTTGTATTTCTGAAGAGAAAAATATTTGTTAATCAGATTCATTTTCTTATTCTATTCTTATCACAATTTTACTTACAGACCTTGTATCAAATAAAAAGGTAACTAGATCCTACGCCTTTCAAACTAGTCATGCATGTTAATCAATGACTTTTTGCTAAGTTGTTGGTTTTCCTGGATGATTTGAGGAACCCTTTCCATTTTCTAATAACACTAGGGAAGAAGGAGAACTTGCAGGAATTTGTTTAAGCATATGGAATAAGGGGTGGGGTGGTAGTGGCTGAGTGGTTAAGCGCTTGGCTTCTGAAACTGGGGTCCTGGGTTGGAATCTTAGGGAAGACTGGGAATTTAAATTTCGGGATTTTTAGGGCGCCCCCGAGTCCACCCAACTCTAATGGGTACCTGACTTTAGTTGGGCAAAGTAAAGGTGGTTGGTCATTGTGCTGGCCACATGGCATCCTGCTATTTGACCGTTGGCAATAGAAACAGATGGCCTTAACATCATCTGCGCCATAGATCTCAAGGTCTGAAAGGGAAACTTTACTTTTTTTTCTGTATGGTCCTTAAGATCAACTTTGATTGTAAAAGATATAACTTACTGATCTAAATTGTGTCAGCTGTTTCACTAGCATGATTTTTTCATGCTCCACATCCTGAAAAGAGAGCAATTTAAAATATAGACAAATTGTCTTGAAAGATATAAGCTACATCCTAATAGCATTTCCCAAGACATAATTTTTAATCAATTTCTCTAAGACTGATAAATTTGAAGATATTAAAGAGTTTACCAAAAATTAACCATTTGATATTGAACATTGTATAAACCCACTACGTCCTACCCTCGATTACCTTTATAATCTTAAGCAAAGAGAAGTAGGTCACATTTTTGTGTTTAATATACAAATACAAACTACAGCTAGAAAAATAGAGATTATAACTGAAAATAAGGTATAAAGATTCTTCCTTTTAATGAAAAATAAAATCAGTTTTCTCCAAAATGATTTGTAATTAACCTGGCAGTGGGTATAAAAAATGGCGTCCCCCAAGGAGGAGTCCTATCCCCAACACTGTTCCTAATATTCATAAACGATCTAAATCAAAACCTACCAAGAAAAGTCAAAAGCAGCATGTATGCAGATGACCTTGCCTTAATTAGCACAGAAGAATATGTAGGAACATCAAAATTTCGATTACAGGATGCTCTCGATATACTCAATAATTGGTCCAAAGACTGGGGCATGTCCATCAACACAAAAAAGACAACATATACCATATTCTCACTGTCAACAAAACAACAAACAATAAAATTAACATTAGATAAGGAAGCTTTAGAAAAAAATGACAGCCCTACTTATCTTGGAGTCACCTATGACCCGAGACTAACCTGGAAAAAACAAATAGATAAAACACAAAAGGCATCCAGAGACTATCCCTCTTGAAAAAATTAGCTGGCACAGATTGGGGAGCTAATCACAACATCCTGAAAAAGACCTATACCAGTTATGTAAGACCTGTACTAGAATATGGTGCCTCAGCATGGGGCTCAGCAGCCCAAACCAACCTAAGAAAAATAGACAAGGTTCAAAATATTGGTTTAAGGATAATGACAGGAGCAATCAAAACAACACCCATAAGAGCTATGGAGGAAACCGCTTCCCTGATCTCTCTGGATGAAAGAAGAGAAATAAAAATCCTTTCCCAATTCACTAAATTGGAAACCTTGGAAAGACACCCACTCAGAACAAAAATCCACAAAACTGGCACAAAAAAACGTCTCAAAAGGACCAATTTCATACAGGAATCTCTAAACCTAAAAAAGAAACACCAACTTGAAAAAATTACTCTGGAATCCTCGATACACTATAACGAATCTCCACCCTGGGACGAAAGCCCTCTTCCTACTATAAGGGACCATATTGAAAACATAAAAAGAAAATCTGATTACAGACCAACAGAGCTCAAGGAAATAGTGAACTGTTTTCTACATACCAATTACCCTAGCAATCAGTGGATAAGAGTTTACACGGATGGCTCATCCCATAAAGCCACCACAAATGGAGGAGCTGGAATACTTATCGAATGGCCAGATGGAGGAAAACTAGAAAAATCCATTGCAACTGGAGAGCTCTCTGAAAGTCACAGAGCAGAAAGGGAAGCACTAGCACTTGCTGCTACCATGCTAGCAAATCATCCAAGTTCCCCTCACAGTCAGATTGTCTTGCTAACCGATGCAAAAACAACCCTCCAAAGCTTGCAAAACTCTGATTCCTCTTATATTAAAAACCTCAGAACAGCACTTACAAAGCTCAACAACAACAGCAAAAAAACTGTTATTCAATGGATACTAGCCCATATACAACTAGAAGGAAATGAGAAGGCTGACACACTCGCCAAGAGTGGGAGAACTAACTCTCAAATAAACTCTGCACTCTATCCAGAAGAAATGAAGAAATTAATTGTAAACAAAATAAATGAGAAATGGACGAGCTCTCATCCAAATCACAAAAAAGATGACGCTTCCAATAAGCTATCCCGACAAGACCAACGTCTAATCTTTTGACTCAGGACCGGACACAACAGAATGCGATGACACGTGTACCGGAAGTTCAAAATTGGAACCAGTGAAATCTGCCCATGTGGAGTATCACCAGAGAATGCCGACCACGTCCTCCAAAACTGCTCTCTCTACCAAGAGGTAGGTAAGACATTGGCCCCAAATCACCCCAATAGAAAGAAAACTATATGGAGAGCTCCCTGATTTGGAAACCACTGCGCAGTTCATCTCATGTATTGGTCTAGTCATATGAACACTCCAACATAACAATGAGAACGACGAAGAAGAAGAAGATGAAAAACCTAGCAATGACACTGAATAAATATTTAATTTAAAAAGTTTCAAATATTGAAAAGGGGTTTTAGGAACATCTAATAAAAACAGTATAGGACTAAAACGTTCTGGACAGCAGAAGTGGCTAATGGGTTTAAATGTTGTTTTGTTTGTTTATTGATAAAAAAAAACCTGTTATGTAAGGTCATCTGTTTCTGTAGCCAAAGGTTAACAAAGGTGTCATGTGGCCAGCACAACAAACAACCACCTTTAATTATCCTCAACTAATGCTAGGTACACATTCAACTTGGGTTGACTCAGTGTCCTAGAAATCACAAAAATTAAAATCCATCTTCATCAGGACTTGAACCCATGACCCTTTGGTTCAGAAGTCAAGTCCTTTACCACTCAGCTACTATGTTATTTGTTCACCTTGGGTCAAAAAGGTGATAGCATGAGAAAAACCTCAAAGAAGAAGTGATAATTACTAAACTCAATTTAAGTCAGTTGTCTTTGGTACTCGGAGCAGTACACATGTATTGAAGTGGCCAGTTGTTACCCACTATGATGGCTAAGTACGTGAGCAAACATGGCTCTCAGTGAGCTACCACTGTATGCTCTAGCGAGTGTACCTGAGTGTACCTTCACGTGGTGGGGATGTGAGAAAGGCTTGCTAACCAGTTCAAAACCCACCGCTGTTACCCCTATGGGTGGTGAAGGTCCCCCTCATGGGTGCGGGTTAGGGTACTAATTGATTAATTTTTTAAATTGATTCTTGTGTTTTCAGGTAAAAGAAATAATTGTGCAAATTTCAGCTTAAGATTGGGTGTCAGAGAAATATTGTGTACAAACTTTTGGCCAGACAGACAGACAGAGTGAGTTGATATAAGTTTGTAAATACTTACTATCAACCTTGACTTTATGTTACTAACTTCATTGCTTGTGTTTCTCAAGTTCTCTTCACTCCTAGCTATAACATAGAGATGTAGTTTTATTAAATCTTTTTCTAAGGCAACAAAAATTACATTTTAGCTTATTAAGCACTTTGCCTGTATTTCATCAAACAGGAAAAAGTAACAGTTTTTCATCAGCGTGTCATTATTCAAGAAGAAACCCAAAGGTGTCCAAATGGTTTTCCAGACTTTGAATTTGTCCTTCATCTCCATATGAAGTCAACTTTTTTTTCCAATTCACCCCAGAGATGGGCCAAACTGAAAGAAGCTGGAGCCTGGAGTTTAAAAAAGGACAGTAATACAAGGTGGTCTGCAAGAGAGTAAACTACGTGGGCAGTTTCTTTGCAGCTTGACAAAATCATCAAGCTGTTGAAGAACCTTTCTGAATCAGCAACTGTAGGATGGACACTAGAAGCAGCGCACAGAATGAAATCTCTTCAGCACTACTTCTCTTATTAAGAGACATTTTCACAGTTTCAATTGCTATATCTTTGTATGAATCATCTGACTAGTGATACTTTTCTTCAACACGTTCATGGTCTCCTTTGTTTTCAGTGCTCTTAAACTACCCTTTATACTAAGTTACTTCCTGAGAGTAACACGGCCCACTAGTCAGCGCTATGGAAGTTAATCCTTGAAATTGAGGATGACCCCGCATGGAAAGAGTTAATACTCTGTGTGGAATACATGCAACAGGGTCACTAACTGATATAACAATGTGAAAGGCAGGATTACATGAAAGTTACGTAACATTTAATTTATTTAAAAACAAATTTCAGACACTCAATTTGGGGAAATCTTCAAATTCTCCCCTCTCCTCTCCTCACTCGAGCTACGCCACTGGCTTCAGGGCATTTTTCTTAACTTTTGGAAATTGAATTATCAGAAATTTATAAGTAGAGAGCTTATACAAGTTTGATACGCGATATTATATAAAAAAAAAAAGAGATACTTCATGAAACAAAGATTTTACATACACAACAACCTTGAGCTTTTTCTAAGTACCGCTTGTTTTTCTGGTCTTGAACCTTTTTTCTTTTGCAACAAAAAAAAAAGAGTTTGTTTAGAAACATAAGAAAAAGATCATGTAAAATACAAACGGAAATAAAGGCCAACAAAACAAAATAAAATAATGAAACAAATCAAAATAGTAGGACAGGTTCAGTTCAAAATAATCAAAGAACCAGCATCACAGAGGCACAATAGTGTCTCATCTCAAAAACCAAAACAATGGTTTACAATAATATAATAAATGTCATAATCAAATGACAACATCCATGAGACACACTACTGTCTCATATCAAAACAAAAGATGTCTTTTACAAAAAAAAAACATACATACTATTTACATAAACGAACTTATTACTAACAAATAAATAAAGTCGAAGCAGGATGTTTTGGCGCCGCCGTTTTGGCGCGAAGGTCGTTTTGGCGCGAGCCGTTTTGGCAACGGGACGTTTTGTCGCGAAATACATTATGTACGTTTATTGTATTATTTCTTTTAAAAGAATTATTCATATCTATGTTTTGCATGAGTGTTTGTGTTAAGACATACATTTCATGAACTAAATGTAAATGTGTGTTTGATTTTCACATCATTTTCTTTAATAAACATTTTGGCTTGTGTATGTGTGTTTATTAAGAGGCACATATTTATTTTCAAAAAAGTTTTTTAAGATATTACTTTAAAATTAAAAACAAAATGAAACGATGATAGACAAAAAATTGATGCAATTATTTGTTTACATTAACATTGGTTTATTTAATGACTGTATGGTATCTCCAGCTATATATACCAAACACTTGCTAATAATAAGTAAAAAAATAATACATGTACCATGTTTCTTTAAATACTTTAAGTTAAGTATACATAGACACCATGGTTATTTGCCTAAGTCTCTGGAATTCAAGGGTTCATTAAAAAAAACTACGTGCTTATTAAATTATCGTCAAATGATATCTCGCGCCAAAACCTCCCCTCGCCAAAACGGCTCGCGCCAAAACGTCCCGTCGCCAAAACGGCGGCGCCTAAACGTCACGTACCGAAATAAAGTCTACTTAGTTCGTTAGCGAAACACTCTTCCCATAATAGTGGCACACTCCTCTTGAGTAACACAGTCAGAGCACAACAACACAAGTATTAGTTAAACATTATGGCTGGAGATTTCGTTCAAAATGCACTGGTCAGCTCAAGAGAGAGTGGCTATTGTAAACAGTTAACAGAGAATTAAATAGTATATTAAAGGGAGCTAACTCTTACTGAAAATAAAGTAGCTACCCTTATTGTCCCTCTTGTCACAACACACAAGAACAGATCAGTTCACAATACACAACAAGAACATAAATACACAACAAACACTATTTTAAAAAATTTAAATAAACATTTAGAAATTACACTGTGACAACACTATGGAGAAAAATTAAAAAAAAATCATTCTTTTCCGGCTGGGCAGTCTGGGATTCTATCAAGTTAGTATCTCTGCCCCTGCCTCTTTTACTTTTTTCTGAGCTAATCATGTTTTAAAAAAACAAAAACAAATAATTACTAACAGAAAATTCAGCGATGGCTACAAATAACTAAAGACCAGTATAATAGTGTCTCTCTACATATGCATACATATTTATATATAAGACTGCTTGTCTTGACCATTACTGTTTTTTTTTTTTCAAAAATATTTCAAGATAAGTATAAATGAATAATTCAATAAATGATGGCTTACACGGAATGGCTGCTTGGTTGTTCATGGTCTATTGGCTGCAATCCCACGTCTTCCTGCAGGAAAATTGAACTGTCTCTTGTAAAATATTAAATGTGCAAAGAAGTTACTGATTTATCCATTCAAGATTAAAAAAAAAAAATAATAATTCTAATTTTTTAGCTTTATTTATTTTCTTTCTGAATTCAGTAAGCTTAAATTGCTTTTTTTCCTTTTGTTGTTTCAGAGTGTGAGTAAATATAAACAAAAAGATACACCATACAAGTAATGCTAGAGCAGACAATGTACAGAACATAGGGTAATAAAAAGACTGGAATATACCAGTCAGCTCTGCTTCATGTAATTTCACAAATTTGAGAAACAAAATAATATATTTGATAAAATACTTGTAATTTTTAATCAACACTCACAGATCTATTTCAGTGCTGTCAGAGTCGCTCAAATGTTCACATTGTTTGTTTTGCTCTTTGACCTGTGCAAAAAACAACATATGTTATGTGCTAAGTTGAAGTAGAAGCAGAAAGCATTATCAGAGTCAGAATTGGAATATGTTTTTTTTTTGTAAAATGTTTTACATCAGAGTTGAAGATAATTTACTTCCTAGTCCAGACCTCCTGCAGAATGATGGGGTATTATATGGGGTGTTCATTTTGCAGCTCAATGTATTTCTAAAATACCAACAGGAGCCATAATAATTTTTAAAAATAAATTTCAAAGACAGTTTCTGTTTTCACATAAGCTCAGAGGGAGCCCTCCACTAGATCCACCTATGCAGGTAAAAAAGAAATATCAATAGGTATAAACTATCAACAACCACAATGTTTCATGTTCCCTGATCAATGAGTGGCGGTGATAGTCTGACCGAGTGAAGTATGAACGAGTTTTTGTACCGTTCCGTTCTTGTTTTGATTGACAGCAGTCGCCCACTTCGCGACGACCTGACATAGTTCTGATGGAGCGGGTGGCCGTTGTCTTCCAAGATTTTTTCGATTTTTCTTAGGCACTTTTGTTCAAAAAGCTCCTTTAAATGTTTTAATGTTGTGAGTCTAATTTTTGATGCTTTTTTAATGATGTTTTCTAGACGTCGCACCTTGCCAACAAGTTATTCCGTATGTTAGCAGATTTTGTATAGTCGCGCCGTAAAAAGTCTCAAGGATCTTCTTGTTTAGTTTAAAGCTATTGAGTTTGTATAGAAAAAAGAGTCGCTGGGCTGTTTTCTTTGTCAGAGTTCCAAGGTGGTCTTCCCATGAAAGCTTGTTGTTGATGATAACGCCTAGATATTTATATGCCTTTACTTGCTCTATAGATGTAGTGTTTATTTGCAGTTCACGTATAGTTTGTTTTTTCTTTCTAAAATCTATTATAAGTTCTTTAATTTTTGTGACATTCAGTTCTAGAAAGTTGTAGGTGCACCAGTTTGTAAACTCTTCTATTGAGCTTCGATACTGAGTTTCGTCTCCTGAAATAAGACTGACTATGGCAGTATCATCAGCGAATTTAATGAGTTTAACTGAGTCATAGATGCTTCTTATGTCATTAGTGTAAAGAGTGTATAGTACAGGAGAAAGTACACAACCTTGAGGAGCACCCGTACATAGTACTCGAGTTAACGATTTGGTGTTGTTGACTTTAACATACTGGGAGCGTTGGGTTAAAAAGTTTAGAACCCATGCTTGTAAGTAAGGGCTTACATTTAAGTTACTCAGTTTGTTTATCATTAGATGTGGCTGTATGGTATTGAAAGCGGAGGAGAAATCTACGAAGAGGACTCATGCATATGTTTTTGGGTATATCGAGATGCTTATAAAGCTGGTCCAAAAGCAATAGAATGGCATCCTCAGTTTCTCTAGCTGCTTTGAATGCAAATTGGTGAGGGTCTAGGCTGTTATTGACTTTTGCTACAAGTTGTTTAAGCATATATTTTTCAAAACATTTCATAACAATAGGTGTTAGGCCCAGTACCTAGTGAATTTGTATGATGAATGCATGTATATATTGTTAAATACATCTATTCAAGCAGAACCTGACCCCTAATTGTGGTGTTTTTTCCCCGCTAAATTGTAGAATATGAAGGCCCCTTGAGATGCTGGGCTTCTGGCCTTGTAATGGCAGGGGTAACTGAGCATTGATCACACAAGACAGATAATTAAATGATCATCTATTGTTGATGGTTGACCTTCTAACCAAGAAACTGATGAATGGCCAAACTCTCATTCCTGACTTCTGGAAAAAGTCCTTTCCTTGGATACAATTGAAATGGCCACTGGCTAAGCTTACTGATTATAGAAGCTGGTAATAAATAACACTAAAAGATGCCTTGATTAAAAACATGAATAAATATAGGTGCTTACAACTAGAATATGCATTCTTAAAAAAAATAAATATTTTTGGTAAACTTTACTAACCCATATAACAGAAAACACATTAATTATATATATATATATTTAGAGAGAGAGAGAGAGAGATGTGATAGGCCCTATATATATATAGATAGACAGATAGATATAACTTCATTTTGATATGTAAAAAATGTGAGATGATTACAATGAACATAAATGTCAATTCTGGTTTTTAGATCTTCAAACTCTTTCCTGCAGGGTTCACTGTCGCCGCCTCTGTCTTCACTTTCCAATAACAAACCAACAGGAATGTCATCCACTCACTAGAACACCCTTACCACAGTTTTCCTAGGCAAAAACTTCCTGACTAGACAACCCACACAAAGAACCTTGCTGAACCATTACTCTAGGGGGATCAACCCAAGTTCTCGTCTAAAATATTATATTCTTCCTTTTCCACTTAGATGGAATTCCAGTTGCTCCAGTTCATATACAGTGATCTAATAGTGCACTGTTGCGCCTTGTGCATGCAGAATGACAACAATACATAATTTTGAAAACAAAATGGTGCGCTTGCTTTCAGAACAGAAAATGTAGCCTTTGCAAAATATCATGAAATGGGATTTTCAATAGCTTTTCAAATTTTAAGACCTACATATGATAGACAGACCACATTAAACTAATAGTATCCTTAAAACAAGGCTTTTTGATGCAGTAGTCATTTTGGCGCTAAGTATTGTCGACAGATATTTTATTACCTAATCCATGTGCTGCGCTATACTTGAAATAGTTGTTACTATATGTTTATTTATCCTTTAAAATGAAGACAGTAGTAATACAAGGCTGTCCCTACACAATAAAATCTGAAAGCAGTTCTTTGGCACAAAGACTTGGACAATAACAACTAAGAATACAGACAAGCTCCAGATATTTACCAATGAATGATGTTTATAATGATCTAGAAGGGTAGGATAAGAAAGTAAAATTCTTTAAAAAAAAAAAAAAAAAAAAACTAACATGCTGATGGGTATTGTTAAAAATGTTCAAAATAAGTTTCTGGCATTGGTGCTTTTATCAAAATAATAATCAAAGCACTCACTTTAAAAAATAAATTAATAAAAATCTACATATAAAAATACACTCTACCAGTGAATATGAATATCATTTGACATGCACTTCTCATTATTGCTTTTATTACAAGAGAAATTAAGGTGTCAAGTGTCAATAAACTATACCTTTGTTGGCTCATTGTTTTCTTGATTTTTCTTGTCACAGCTGGATTTTCTGGTTGGTATTTATGTGATCAATAATACGATTGCTTTCTTCCACTAGTTGGGCATTTAGCTCCTCAAGAGCAGCAAGTTCCTGGCATTGAAACATAAAACTGATCAATGCAATACCAATTTTATAGAATGACATCAGTTCAATTTATATATTATAAGATAAGATAATTTTATTGATCCAATCAAATAGAAATTCAGTTTGACTACAATTGACAACATCAGCGTAACTACTGTACAATAACAGTATAGATGAAGAATTCGAACAACATTCACACACGAAACACATACACATTCCCAACCAGCACTTTATGAATTTGAACTTCTATGTACTTCTCGATGACGACAGCTGATCTTGTAACACTCTGACCGAAAGTGGGATAAAGGAGTTTTTAAATCTTTCTGTTTTAGTTCTAATGGAAAGGAGACGACCACTTCGTTCAGATTTTATGTAACAGTGGTTTAATGGGTGCAGGTTGTCCTTAAGAAGTGAGAGTGTTTTGGAAAGGCATCTTTCATGAAAAAGCTCTTCAAGAGATGGTAGCTGTATTTGAGTGATGTGGGATGCTTTTTTAATTAGTCTATTTAGTCTAAGTCTTTGTGCCAGTAAAGTATTACCATACCAGCAGGTGATGGCAAAGTTAATTAGACTGCTGATAGTTGCTATATAAAAAAGTGAAATAATGGTTTTGTCGATGTTAAATTTTCTTATCTTTCTAAGGTAGAAGAGTCGCTGGTGAATTTTTGTGTAGAGGTTTTGACAGTGTTCACTCCATTTCAGTTTGTTGTTGATAGTTGTTCCTAGGTATTTATATTCTTGTACTTGTTCAATGGTTTGATTGTTCATCTGAATTTCTGCAATATGGCCTTAATGTTTCCTAAAGTCAATAATCATTTCTTTAGTTTTCTGAACATTTAAAATTAGAAAGTTGTCTATACACCATTGGTAAAAGGTGTCAATTGTTGAATGGTACAGATTTTCGTCACCTGAAATAAGGCCAATGATTGCTTTGTCGCCAGCAAATTTTATGATGGGAGTGTCAGCTGATAGGCTCTGAATGTCATTTGTGTATATGGTATACAATACTGGTGACAGGACGCACCCCTGCGGCGCTCCAGTGCTAAGTTCTCTCGTGCCGGACACATACCCGTTCACTTTTACATATTTTGGGCGTTTGATGAGAAAGATTAGAATCCAAGCTTGTATGTTTTTGCTAACGTTCAATTCAGATAGTTTTTGATAACAATAAGCTATAATGTCTGTAGTCATAGATTTGACAAAGACAAAAAAATAAATGTTATTTCTAGTTTACTAAATTCTTACATCTTTGAGTTTTTTTTTTCTCTTCTTGAAGACTTTTAATCTTAGAACTCAACTCTGACTTCTCTGTGTAATGATTATCAAGTATTTTTTGAAGCCTGAAAGAAAAGAAAAGTTAACATTCCTAGTGAATCACAAGAGTTATAAAAATCTAGATCCGTCATCAACCTTTTTTTTTTCACTCTTTTATATAATAAGCACACTTCTATCATGCAAACATTTTGGGAATTATGTAACAAGGATTCAACTGCCTTGTTTTCATTGATCCTATACATAATGTTAAATAAAATACTTTACAATCAATATAGTAATATAGTATTGTCTCTGAACGATTATGTTGGAGTGTGGTTTTATATGTGGTTACACATACCAGTGATGGGAATAGACTTTACAAAAATTTTAGGAAATTTTGGTCCAATCCCCCCCCCCTTTTTTTGTAAACTGGCCTGTAGCGGCGACTTAAAATAAGATGTTGCAGAAATTTAAAATATTTTCCTAGCATGTAACTAATGTTCTTATATATAGGTTATATAAGTTACTGCAGAGTTCAGCGACAATGAAAACATTTCCATCTACAGCTGACAATCCCTCAAGGCCAATCTAGAATCAGTCCTCTTCAAAGTGAATTTGTTTCAACTTAAGTTCATCAACAAATAATGAGAACACTCACTGAGCTTCAATACTTTCTTTCTCCTGGAGTAGATTCTTAAATTTGGCATCCAGCTCTCTGTTTCTCTGCTGCTCCTGTTTCACCTCATGCTCTTTTTCTTTCAATGAACTTTCTAGAGACTTGACCCTGAGATCAAGAAAAAAAATTGAAACTAAATAGAAACTTCTGATGCCAAGGCAATAAAATTTTAGTTGACATTTCTGGCCAAGCCTATTACAGTTGAAATATAGGGTTGGGACGTACTGGTTTCATTTTAAACATCGTCAATCAAAAAAATGAATTAGAAATAAAGTGTTTAGTTGAATCATTTAGAAAACTGAAATGAAACTATCCAAAAGTGAATGTTGACTAAAAATTTTTTTTTCTTTTTTTTAAAGTTAAAAAAAAAAACAGCTTCTGAGATCAACACAGATACACAAATAAGACAAATGTCCTCAAGCATAAAAAAGACTATTAATGTTAAGGCATGATCGCAAAAGTCGAGAGAATTTCAACCACTCTGACATAAAGTCACATTTGCGGAGTTACTTTGAAATGTCTTCATGCGGTCACATCTCACGAAACAGTATACATTTTGAAAAGGTCCTTCTAAAAAGATGAAGGATGCCTTTTATTTAAAATATTTTGATTTATTGAAGCAATGGCAAGAATGACATTTGTGTGTGTGTGTGTGTGTGTTAATATTCAAACATGGAGTGATAACTTTAATGACATTCAAACTTTTATTTTGCTTCTAAAATTTTATTGACTGCCCCATCCCCCTTTGTCAGGACCTTTAAGCCCCTCTCCCTTTCCCCAGTATGAGAAACACTGGAATTTAAATACAGAAATGTGGTGGTTGTACTTTTCTCAGCTCTCCTTCACCTACAAACTCTCTCTACTGATTGTCCATTTCTTGTCAAAATATTTAACAAAAATCTAATTTTTCTATTGTTGCAGTTTCTTCTAAGACATTTTCATAGGCATTAAAAAGATCATGAGTTGGTCTCACTCTTGACTAAGGTGTATATGTTTATAGTAGGCTAATGCTAATCTTTTTCTAGTATCTTCAACCTTTTCTACTAAAGCTGACAATAATTGGATCATCTGATAAGCTTTTTTTTAAAAAAAAAATTATTTTAATTTCACTTTTTATGTATTTCAAGCTAAGTCTGTCTGAATAAGTCAATAAATGAAAGCCTACATTTTTTTGATGAGTGTGCTAAGAGGATAAATACTGACTTAACCATTAAAAAAATATTTGCCAAAATGTTTTGCTTTATATATTATGATGTTCCTTACATTGTTTTCATAATACATTCACTAAGTTAATTGTTGTTTTTTTTCCTTTTACTGTTTCAGAATGAGAGTAAATATTTAAAAAGCTTTGTTCTTGTTTTTTGCTAATTCTAGGATATTATTTTGTACATAAGTTTAGTAAGTTATCTTATTTAGACATCCTATTATAATTTATGTCCAAAATGCACATTAGCTTGGGCAATGTAATTTTAAATCTTAAAGTAGACAATGTACAGAACAAATAGAGGGTAATAAAAAGGCTCTTGAATTAAGACATTGTTCTATTCATATAGAATTGAGAACCCTGTTTTATTTGTCTCACATTTTAAGTAAGAAAAAAACATATTCATATTTTTAATAAAAACATGGTAAAAAAATAAGTAAATAAATATATTTTTCAAGACTCACAGATTGTCAGCTGTTATATCCAGTTCCTTTACTTCACGCATTCTCTTCCTAAGGTTTTCTTTAGTTCTTTTTTGCTCCTCTAGTTCAACCTGTCAAAACAAACAGCAACTACTACTCACGAATGAACTTAAGAAAAAAAAAGTGTAATTTAGACTTTCTCTCCTAATTAAGAATAACATAGTTGATTCAAGTGAAAGAATACAATGAGCCCTGCATTCTAAAGTTCAAGCATCAGAAAATGGTGACAAAGTTTTTTTACAAGTGTGAAGGCAAAGAAAGATGGTTGAGACCTGGTCTTTCAAGATGGAAAAGTTTTTTTGTGAGACATGGCGGTGTATTTGTCAGAGTGGCACTAAACAGACTTAATAAAGCAAGCCTGGGTGAGGAAGAGAGTACAGAAGATGATGAGGAGAACAAAGAAACGATTCAAGACGTCGTCAAGAGTGGTGTAAGCGAAATATTTGATGGAGATTGTGAACTTATTAGGAGATGAAAGTAACACAAGGACAGACATTCATTTTGTAGCTTGTTTGAAGCCAAATGAACAAACAGAATACAGAATGGAAGCCTTTTAGAAAAAAAAAAGTTTTGTGAATACAATGAATAGTTGAAAATCTGGGCAGAGACCAGTAACATTCTGTACAATCATAGCTCAAGTAGGAAGAAAACAATTTGTATTTGTCATGGTACAGGAAATAATGTTAAGTGCCTTAATTCCAAGAATAAGTTAACTAGTCCAGTGGGCTAAAAGTGGAGTGTGTGAGTGAACGACTAGGTAAATAGGTCATTCTTTTAGATGACCTTGAAGCGATGTTTAGGTAAACATGCATGAGTAGTCAGGAATACGTAGAAGACTAAGAATTATGTAGCAAGAAAGGCCAGGCAACACGAAGCTTCCTAGATGAGTCATTGTTCAGTGGTCATTATTAGACTAGTAGTTTATGTACTTCAGTTATTTGACAATATTGTAAGATAGCCAGCTATTTCATAAAAGTGATTCATGTTAATTTTGTTATTGTTGGATAGCTTATTTGATTGAATCAAGTTTGAAGAAATTAAACTCAAGAAAGATATATTCTAATTAGATTTCTTCAGTGTGATTGAATAGAGACAATACTACTCTGCAAAAGAGCTCATGACAGTGAGGACAAATACAATATATGCTTGAATCTTACATCAAATTTTTCTATTGCAGATTCCAATAGATGAATATGGTTTGTGTTGTTATCAACTACTTCTTCAAATAAATAGTCAGCTCTTTAGTGGGTGGAGGCGCGGTGGCTGAGCGGTAAAGTGCTTGGCTTCCGAACTGGGGACTGGGGTTCGAATCCTGGTGAAGACTGGGATTTTTAATTTCGGGATCCTCGGACGCCTCTGAGTCCACCCAGCTCTAATGGGTACCTGACAGACATTAGTTAGGGAAATGTAAAGGCGGTTGGTCGTTGTGCTGGACACATGACACCCTTGTTAACCGTAGGCCACAGAAACAGATGACATTTACATCATCTGCCCTATAGACCACAAGGTCTGAAAGGGGAACTTTACTTTACTTTTCTTTAGTGGGTGCACTGCACTTGATAGGTCTCTTACAGCTGGCAGTATCTTTGGTAGGTTGACAGGAGTAGGTCTGTAAAGAAGCTCTTGGAAATGATCGACCAGTCTCTTCTTTTGTCCTTCTTCGTCTGTTATCAAGTCACCATTTTTGTCCTTTACTGGCCTCTCTGACATGGCAAATTTTCCAGATATATTTTTGATGACTGGTTACAGTTCTTTGTAACCGTTCTGAAGAGCTGCTTCTTTTGCTAGTGCTTCAATGTAGTTTTGCCTGTCTGTTCTGATGCTATGCTTGATACTCCTATCTATTTCAGCATATTCTTTTTTGTGCTTTTCCTGCTCTTGTTTTACTGTTGTTCATGCCTGCTTTTTTCTCTCTTCTTTTTTTTATCATCTGAAGAGTTTCTGCTGAACTCCACTCCTTGTGGGTGTATGACTTGAGACCCAGTACTTCTTGGCATGTGAAGGTTACTGTTTTTTTTTCAGTTTCTGCCATGTCTGTTCTACTGTCTCCTCTTCTAGGAGCTGGAACTTGTTTGATAAGGTGATCTTCAACTCTTCCTGTTTTGTGCAGTCTTTCAGTGCAATGGTATTATAATGTTGAAATTGGCTGGGCTCACTTGTTCAAGTCTTCTTCAGCTAGCATATTGACCTCCAGCTTTTTGCCTTCATTCCGAACCTGGTGAGTCTAATATATGCTATATATGGATTTCATTTCGGGGGGGGGGTTTGAACCCCAAGAACCCCCCCTGGCTACGCCCATGCCCTCAACACACACACACACACACACACATAAACACATAAAGTGGTCGTCTCCTTTCCATTAGGACTAAAACTGAAAGATTTAAAAACTCCTTTATCCTACTTTCGGTCAGAGTACTAAGCTTGCCATATTTCCAACAAGCTGGGACAGAGCTGCGTAGCTATTTTACATTGGTCGTGGCCATGAAACCACAACCAAAAAAAACAAAAACAGTTCTTCTTGACCACCCCAGGGCAACTACAATGAGGTGGGGGCTGGAATCACACTAACCAGAAGTGTGTATACATTCCATAATAATATACTAAATATCTCTACCATTCTAAAAAAGTCTATAAAGTATATATTAAACACAGAATACAGCTAGAAACTAATCTAGATTACTACTACTAGACTAAATTAGATAGTCTCCATGATAGAATATAGAGACTCTGACCAAGTTAAGATCTAAATTCAGAGTAGTTCTTATAGTATTGGATCTTCTTATAGTTTTAGATCTTACCTAGATTCTAAAAATCTTTATCAATTTTTATATCATCTACTCTGTCACTATGTAAAGTCTAAATCTAGAGTAATCTAGATTTTCCAGATCTAGACATCGAGCGTAATCTTGACGCTAGTCTAGATGACTAGATCTAAATTAATGATAGAATGATTAGATCCTAAAATTTACTAGATTTAGTAATTAGTATAAAATTTAGATTAAATTATAATCTAATATTTGTTGATCTAGAACAGTGATGGCAAATGGGGTTGTTCCAAATTTCTTCTGAGTCACATGGTTATGTTTACATCACATGGTTGTGTTTACATCTCATGCTCTGCTTACTTTTGTTAACTTACAGTGGGAAGCTGAAGTGTTTTAGAACAATAATTGGTGGTTTTAATTAATTAATTAGTGCCAAACTATAATTTGTTTATAATAGGAGAACTTAGATGTTTATCTTTTTTATAGTTTCAACTTAAAACAGATAGTTAAACATTTGACAGATGGTTCGGAAGCGTTGGCCTATATAATAGATTCTATAGTCTGCAGTACTGAGATCTAGATTTCTTGACTTACACATTTACAGTTATCTGCTCAGAGCATCTAGGTAATCAACCCTAGAAAAAAAAAGTAACACTTTCATCTACACCCCTCCCTCTCTGCCCTAAAATAAACAGGCTAGAACACTAAATGTTGGACAGTAGAACATAAATGTGTGTTGTATTGGTCCATTGGTCAGATAGGTCTAGTGATTCTAGTCTAGTCGATTATTTGCTTTAAATGATGAAAAGACTGCCAGGTGTTTTTCCTTGTGTATAATAGGGTTGAGTTGTCTAGCAAACAAATAACACATCTGATAGTCAAGGATAAATCTAGATATACTTTTACAAAGTTCATATGTGTTTTATCCAGGACTAGATTTGGGAAGTAGAGCAAAAGGTTAATAGAAGACTTTTTTGCTGCTCCTGAGTCAGGTCGGCTTTAGTTTCTGAAGTAGATGTTTAGATAATACAACATTCAACAGTTTCCTTCATTACGTATTAAACTTCTTGTTGGACATTGTTCATCAGCTCTTGAGTCAGGTCGGCTTTAGTTTCTGAAGTAGTAGATGTTTAGATAATACAACATTCAACAGTTCCCTTCATTACGTATTAAACTTCTTGTTGGACATTGTTCATCAGCTCTTGAGTCAGGTCAGCTTTAGTTTCTGAAGTAGTAGATGTTTAGATAATACAACATTCAACAGTTCCCTTCATTACGTATTAAACTTCTTGTTGGACATTGTTCATCAGCTCTTGAGTCAGGTCAGCTTTAGTTTCTGAAGTAGTAGATGTTTAGATAATACAACATTCAACAGTTCCCTTCATTACGTATTAAACTTCTTGTTTGACATTGTTCATCAGCTCTTGAGTCAGGTCGGCTTTAGTTTCTGAAGTAGTAGATGTTTAGATAATACAACATTCAACAGTTCCCTTCATTACGTATTAAACTTCTTGTTGGACATTGTTCCTCAGCTCTTGAGTCAGGTCAGCTTTAGTTTCTGAAGTAGTAGATGTTTAGATAATACAACATTCAACAGTTCCCTTCATTACGTATTAAACTTCTTGTTGGACATTGTTCATCAGCTCTTGAGTCAGGTTGGCTTTAGTTTCTGAAGTAGTAGATGTTTAGATAATACAACATTCAACAGTTCCCTTCATTACGTATTAAACTTCTTGTTGGACATTGTTCCTCAGCTCTTGAGTCAGGTCAGCTTTAGTTTCTGAAGTAGTAGATGTTTAGATAATACAACATTCAACAGTTCCCTTCATTACGTATTAAACTTCTTGTTGGACATTGTTCATCAGCGTTAACTGCCTTCATATTTCTGGCCTTACACCTTGTGTGTTATTTCCTTAGTAGAGTGTTACCTCTGATTAGACTTATCTATATAAGACAAAGAGAAGAGGTGCCTAAAAATTAAGATGCAGTCCTTCATATTTCTGGCCTTACACCCTGTGTGTTATTTCCTTAGTAGAGTCTTACCTCTGATTAGACTTATCTATACAAGACAAAGAGAAGAGGTGCCTAGAAATTAAGATGCAGTCCTTCATATTTCTGGCCTTACACCCTGTGTGTTATTTCCTTAGTAGAGTCTTACCTCTGAGTAGACTTATCTATACAAGACAAAGAGAAGAGGTGCCTAGAAATTAAGATGCAGTCCTTCATATTTCTGTCCTTACACCCTGTGTGTTATTTCCTTAGTAGAGTGTTACCTCTGATTAGACTTATCTATACAAGACAAAGAGAAGAGGTGCCTAGAAATTAAGATGCAGTCCTTCATATTTCTGTCCTTACACCCTGTGTGTTATTTCCTTAGTAGAGTGTTACCTCTGATTAGACTTATCTATACAAGACAAAGAGAAGAGGTGCCTAGAAATTAAGATGCAGTCCTTCATATTTCTGTCCTTACACCCTGTGTGTTATTTCCTTAGTAGAGTCTTACCTCTGATTAGACTTATCTATACAAGACAAAGAGAAGAGGTGCCTAGAAATTAAGATGCAGTCCTTCATATTTCTGGCCTTACACCCTGTGTGTTATTTCCTTAGTAGAGTCTTACCTCTGATTAGACTTATCTATACAAGACAAAGAGAAGAGGTGCCTAGAAATTAAGATGCAGTCCTTCATATTTCTGTCCTTACACCCTGTGTGTTATTTCCTTAGTAGAGTCTTACCTCTGAGTAGACTTATCTATACAAGACAAAGAGAAGAGGTGCCTAGAAATTAAGATGCAGTCCTTCATATTTCTGGCCTTACACCCTGTGTGTTATTTCCTTAGTAGAGTCTTACCTCTGAGTAGACTTATCTATACAAGACAAAGAGAAGAGGTGCCTAGAAATTAAGATGCAGTCCTTCATATTTCTGGCCTTACACCCTGTGTGTTATTTCCTTAGTAGAGTCTTACCTCTGATTAGACTTATCTATACAAGACAAAGAGAAGAGGTGCCTAGAAATTAAGATGCAGTCCTTCATATTTCTGGCCTTACACCCTGTGTGTTATTTCCTTAGTAGAGTCTTACCTCTGAGTAGACTTATCTATACAAGACAAAGAGAAGAGGTGCCTAGAAATTAAGATGCAGTCCTTCATATTTCTGTCCTTACACCCTGTGTGTTATTTCCTTAGTAGAGTCTTACCTCTGAGTAGACTTATCTATACAAGACAAAGAGAAGAGGTGCCTAGAAATTAAGATGCAGTCCTTCATATTTCTGGCCTTACACCCTGTGTGTTATTTCCTTAGTAGAGTGTTACCTCTGATTAGACTTATCTATACAAGACAAAGAGAAGAGGTGCCTAGAAATTAAGATGCAGTCCTTCATATTTCTGTCCTTACACCCTGTGTGTTATTTCCTTAGTAGAGTCTTACCTCTGATTAGACTTATCTATACAAGACAAAGAGAAGAGGTGCCTAGAAATTAAGATGCAGTCCTTCATATTTCTGGCCTTACACCCTGTGTGTTATTTCCTTAGTAGAGTCTTACCTCTGATTAGACTTATCTATACAAGACAAAGAGAAGAGGTGCCTAGAAATTAAGATGCAGTCCTTCATATTTCTGGCCTTACACCCTGTGTGTTATTTCCTTAGTAGAGTCTTACCTCTGATTAGACTTATCTATACAAGACAAAGAGAAGAGGTGCCTAGAAATTAAGATGCAGTCCTTCATATTTCTGGCCTTACACCCTGTGTGTTATTTCCTTAGTAGAGTCTTACCTCTGAGTAGACTTATCTATACAAGACAAAGAGAAGAGGTGCCTAGAAATTAAGATGCAGTCCTTCATATTTCTGGCCTTACACCCTGTGTGTTATTTCCTTAGTAGAGTCTTACCTCTGAGTAGACTTATCTATACAAGACAAAGAGAAGAGGTGCCTAGAAATTAAGATGCAGTCCTTCATATTTCTGTCCTTACACCCTGTGTGTTATTTCCTTAGTAGAGTGTTACCTCTGATTAGACTTATCTATACAAGACAAAGAGAAGAGGTGCCTAGAAATTAAGATGCAGTCCTTCATATTTCTGTCCTTACACCCTGTGTGTTATTTCCTTAGTAGAGTGTTACCTCTGATTAGACTTATCTATACAAGACAAAGAGAAGAGGTGCCTAGAAATTAAGATGCAGTCCTTCATATTTCTGTCCTTACACCCTGTGTGTTATTTCCTTAGTAGAGTCTTACCTCTGATTAGACTTATCTATACAAGACAAAGAGAAGAGGTGCCTAGAAATTAAGATGCAGTCCTTCATATTTCTGGCCTTACACCCTGTGTGTTATTTCCTTAGTAGAGTCTTACCTCTGATTAGACTTATCTATACAAGACAAAGAGAAGAGGTGCCTAGAAATTAAGATGCAGTCCTTCATATTTCTGGCCTTACACCCTGTGTGTTATTTCCTTAGTAGAGTCTTACCTCTGAGTAGACTTATCTATACAAGACAAAGAGAAGAGGTGCCTAGAAATTAAGATGCAGTCCTTCATATTTCTGGCCTTACACCCTGTGTGTTATTTCCTTAGTAGAGTCTTACCTCTGAGTAGACTTATCTATACAAGACAAAGAGAAGAGGTGCCTAGAAATTAAGATGCAGTCCTTAATATAAGAATTACATTCTATAATTTAGCACATCATATGTGTTAGCTACCTTGAGTATTAAAAGAGGGTAAAGCTCTTCGCTCACATGAAAGTCAATAGAAAAATCAAGAAAAAGAATTGAATGAAGGCCTACAAGCGAAAGGTCATAGAAAAACCTTAGTAAGTGAATGTGTTTTGAGTGGCTGGTAGTGCAGTGTGTGTGCCTGTGTAAGAAATGACCAGTTGATCTTCAATGTAAATGGTTGAGTGAACAGCAAAGAAAGTGTGTAAGTCAGGACAGTGTATAAATAAAAATGGGTCAGACTCATAACAAGATGCTGGAGTAAAGGAGACGAATGGAAGACTAAAAAAATTCAATGTGTTAATTGATACTTGTTATAGTCTATTACAAAGCCTTTCACCTTTCACAAAGTAAAAGACCCTCTTCTTGAATTCATAGCAATGTAATAGATAGCCTATAGGGGTGCACCAGATAGTCGATCCAGCTTTTGTTGAATATTTGGCCTTTTTTCCCCATTCTGCCATATTTGGCTCCGGTCGAATATCACTGCCAGGTAGTTGGCCGAATAGTAAAAAGTACACCTATTTAATATGCACAAAGTGGACCTCCTTCCATCAATGTCTGTTATAGAATGTATTAATGTTAATATTAAAACATAATAATGTGCTTAAAAATAGAGCCTACATGAATATGTACCAAACATCAAATATTATAAAGACAAGGTGTGTTAATATAAATAAAAATGAAACTGTACATTACATATGTGTTTTACATATAGAGCAACAAATGGTATGCAATTTCATTTTGTCTTGACCTTTGAGCGGGTTAGTTAACATGTTAAGATGTTATATCCCTTGACTACGTCATGCTGTGCGGGTATATCTCCAGATGTAGAAATGAACAACTCCCACCCCTCTCTTTATTTGTTTAGTCCATCACATTGAGTCTATTGATAGACAGGTGACAACAATTCAAATACGATGGATGTAGGTTAAATGCCAGCATATTGACACTCTCTAGAGGTCACACCTTACGAGAGAGTTTGTTTACTTGGTAGTAAATCATTAGTAGGGGGGTGGACTTCAAGCCACACCTCTATACGGGTAACCAGGTATATCTTCAGGGGTAGAGATGAAAAACTCCCACTCCCTTTTATTTTAGTCCATCACATTGAGTTCAATGATTGACAGGTGACCACAAGTCAGATACGATGGAAAGGGGCACATGGGGGAACTGAGTTTGTTTACTTGGTAGTAAATCTTAATTAGGGAGCCACACCTCTACACGAGTAACTGGACAATAAGTTTGCATATTTGTAGAAAAATCTCAATCATGTGACTGTACAAGTGGCCACACCTCTTCCTGTGTGCCTAGTTACTTGGATATAAATCTCAGCTGGAATAACTAAATGAGTGACCTTTTGCTACACAGAACAAACTCAAAGCATAGCCCAGTTATCCAGTAACTAATTATTTTGTAGAAAAAGTACAAGTCTCAGATTTGTGTATATTGGCGTAAAAGAAACGACCAGGCCTATTTTATTTCACTCAATTTACTGATAGAGATTGACCATTTTTAAGCCAGAATGGAAAAACACAATGTGCTAAGGAAGCATACTACACTGTAAATAAATATTACGGTTGATCTAATTTTCCTAACACCTATAGGCTTATTACCGTGCCATTTTGTTACAGTTACAGAAACCACAATAAAATCAGAAATAATTAAGGAAGATGTGTTTTTTTACATAGGCATAGGTTCTTTGCACAATAAAATAAAACAAAGATGTGCATGTGAAGAAAGTTCATTTCATTGTTTAATTCTATTGACTTATTTTATAATGGAAAAGCTTACAGTAAATTTTAAAATCACATAAAAGAAATTGATCTACGGCACGCAATTATATCTAGCAAAGAAATAACAAACATATACTGGAGTGTTAAGAAACACTTAACCCCTGTAATTAGTGTGCGAGTATACTAAGTCTACATGCTTGATTGACCAGGCCAATCCTTTTGCCTGACGACCACTCAACACTGTTGCATATGCCCAAGGTAAAAAAACGTGGTGTGATGGTCAACACCATCAACAATACAAACTACACTAGGACTATATGTGTAAGCCCACTACATCTATCTGACCAGGTTGTTACAATCAGTCAAACATACAGTCTATTTATGTTTTTTTTTTGGTAGGGAGGGTGTGGAACAGTTTTTTTTTCTTCTATATTTGGTTTTCCTAATGCTCTTAGACCTATACAACTGTAGATCTAAACAGATCTCAATAATAGGCCTAAAGACTACAATTAAAACTATGTTTCGGCACCATCTAAGGTTCAAGCTATAAATAGGTATTATTGATGCTCCCGCTATTAACCTATTATCATTTACATCAAATGGATTAATCTAAAACAATAAATATTGATCTACAATGCTTCAGAGTCCAACTAATGCTTCAGATTCCAACTATTAACTAACAGATTTTATCAGTATAAATCCCTTGAAACCAGAACCAGAAGCGGTCTTTGAACTTTAAATTTAAAGTCTGATGATCAGCTGTTGGTCTGAAATTCATGAATACATACATCTACCCACTATACAAGCCAGATTTTACTTTTGAAAAATTTACTTTAGTAACTAGTTACATATTTTACATTGACCCTCCCACACACACCCTCTACAGTTGGTCGCACATACACAGACACTCATGCTACACAGATTAGTAAATTAGGCAGGGTTGGGTTAGGGCCCTAACCCTAACCAGTAACAAGAGTTTAAAACAATAAGGTATATACAAGGAAAAAAAATAATATAGGCATGTTATTTAACAGTTTTGCAAAATTTTCATCAACACAAGGTATTTACAAGACATGTAGGTATCCAGATTCGGCCCAATATCATATTTTACTATTCGGCAATATTCAGCTCTGGCCAAATATAAAAAAGTACTATCCGGTGCACCCTTAGAAATAGACCATATGATATATTCTTAGCAAGCCTTACATCTGATAACAGAATATATTTGTAAATGGAAAAAAAAAAGGATTACCTCGTTTCCATCGCCTCTGTTTCCTTCATCTATTTCAGCAGTTCCTTTCGTTCAGTATAATTTTTCATCCACTATAGGAAACATAAAGATGTTAAGAGGTGGCTTGTAAAGCATTCTGGATTAAAATACAACTACATTCTTGAATCTGAAATCAAGAAATATCAATTTTAATATTTAAAAAAAAAAGATATGTTGTATGCATAGTTATTTGCTTGTTTCATAATCTAGAAATCTAGAACTTGTCCAAAAAAAAAAAAAAAAAAAAAACAATTAATCAGTTTCAATAATAATACATTCTGAAGTGGATGTTGTCATCTGTGGAGAGCTGATGTGTTCCTCATGTTCGTCCAAGATCCTCTGACTTTTATAGCCTTTTGGGACCTGAAAGAAGGAAAAAATTTCAGAATAAAAAAAATAAATTTTGCACTAGTTTATTTTGTCTCTTAATTCAATCTTTAAAAATCTGATCAGCTCAAATCAGACTTAATGTTGGATATTGGTGCCTAAACGGTTTTAATATTAATCCCATATTATTATTATTTACAAGCACATTTCAGTTTGAACATTTGTCCAATGGCTACTTTTTTATACATTCTATAAGTTGCAGATATTACATTTTGGATTAAAAACAAATCACAATTGTGAGTGGTCAAACTGTAATGTACCAGGTCATGGAGTCTCACATAATCTCAACAGATAATGCTTTAGGCCTGGCAATACACTTATCAATCTAAAAAATGGTTTTATATCAAACTTTGTTTTTTAAATCAACTTAAATACTACTAAAATCAAAGATAAACTTTTCAAGAATGCACATCATTTAAGAGGAAAATGACAATTCTGTAAACATATAAGACAGACTCATGCCAAAGGGAAAGACAAAACAACTTAAATGCTCCTTAAACGTAGGTCCATGTCCTGGTATGATAAAGTCAGCCATTTCCAATATGGTATATCTTGATTGCACCTGGAGATGTTGTCGCTCACTATTTTTTAGCCAAAGGGAGGGGGAGAAAAGGTCACCTTCACAATAAAATAAATCCCCTGTGAAAAACAAAATTGAAAAAACATTAAACATCAGTTTGAAAATAAACATGAGGCCCAATGGCTGAACAGTAAAGTCCTTGGCTTCCGAACCAGGGGGCCTCAGAAACATATGACCTTTACATCATCTTGCGTTTGATTGCAAGGTTGGAAAGGGAACTTTAACCATACTTTTTAAAGCTGGATAGTACAATCCTTCAACATGATTTTCTGTGTCAAGCAAAAGGTTGTACTTTTCTTACACCACCTAACAACAACAACAAAAAAACAACCAACCAACCCCTGCTAATACTCCAAGATTAGCCTTCTTCACCACCACCGACACATCATTTCCTGTATGACCAGGTGTTGGCCCTATTTCTACATCCTCATCTATGTTGAAGGGCATCCCCTGCAGGAAGAACAAATAAGACCTGCAGTATCAAGAATAAATAAAGAAAAGTTTATCCATAATGTGCAGTGACATAGGGTAGGACTCAGAAAGATATTTGTAAAAAAGTAAACATGAGATATTCACTTAACTGATGGCTTCTTCAAGCTATTTCAAGATTAAAATGATGTTTTTATTCAAACAAAATGATTTGTATTTTTATTTATTAAGAAATTAATTTGTTATGATTTTTTATACTAAGTTCTATTTTTTTTTATACTAAGAAATTAGCACATAGAAAGGATCTGACATATACATTCATCATACTCTGTGTTGCCCCCGAACTTAAAGGAAAGGATAATGATGACATTCTAGGTAGTTCAGCACACAAAGATATTTAAAGAAATTAAACATTGTATGCAATTATTAATGACAAATGAAAAGTAGTTGATAAAACAAGCCAATTGCTTTATTTACTAACAAATGAATGAAATTGGGAAAAATTACTTAGCTATATTTAAACAGTCAGTGTAACAATGAAGTTTTCTATTTCTTATTTTGTTTTACACAAAAATAACTCAAGGATATCAAAAGTAAACATCATCAATACAAATACATAAACATGTTCAAAATGCAAGCCAGTCAACAAACAAAACTTCAACTTCAGCATGTCAAAAACTAAAAATGTCTAAATCAGGCTCAGTGGCGTAGCTACCAATGTGCGGGTGGTGCGGGCCGCACAGGGCACCAAGTGGAGAGGGGCACCAAAATTCTCCAAGTGTGTATTAATTTCCGTGAGATTTTCAGTAAAAACGACTAATTGTATGGACACGAACAAACATAAACTACTGTATTTTAAACATGAACTAACGATTTATCAACTAGTCATGTCGCTATTTTGTTTCATCTCCTTGACTATTTCTTCCATACAATGTAGGCTATAGAACAGTTTGAATCTAATTTACTAGATTTATTAAGGACACACGGTACATGTTGTTACTACACTGATCGATGCTTTGTAATATAAAGTAGAAGAAGAAGATAGGCCAACATTTTTTTACTTCATTGTTTAGTCCATTGGTTTAATCTAGATATTGAGTTTACACATATATTTCTAAACTCTAGCTCTAAACAATTGTTTTAGTTTATTCATTTCTTTATGATTCTTTATAGTTTAATTTTGGAAATAATTCTATTGTAATGTCAATATTTTAAAATAAGCTAACCTTTGTTTTCTACGAGTTTTTTTTTAAACTAACTAATTAATTGTAATACTGTAACGAAAAAAAAATGATGAACAATGCTCAAGACTGACTAGTCTGGCTGGCGCCTCAAAACCTTTTAAGCTCAGCGCCTCAAAACCTTTTAAGCTCAGACGGAGAAATCAGCATCTTTGGTTCTGTCCGGTCTGGGTAGACTATAAGGGCCCCATACCCAGATCTATCGGGGTCCCTCATTACCGACCCATCGGTATAACAGAAAATAGCATCTGATGGGTAGGACTTTAGTGTAGATGATGCCAAGTTTTGGAGTATGGCAGGTGTTAATCGCCTCTTGGTGGCTCCCTCTTGCCCTAAAAGGGACATGCTTATTTGTGGGGCTGGCTTCTCCTCCACGGAGGGCAAGTACTAATTATTCTAATTGGGATTCTGTCAGTGGAGAGCCCAGCTGATTTAGACAAAATGGCCGCAATGTGGAGGAACGATCGCATTTTATGCGGTTCCTCTCTCTCCACTGTCGCACTAATATTGAGGTGGGTAGCCTAGAGTCGCCCCTTTTATAGCGCTCGTAGGCCGTAAGTACCGCCCTCTCCCTCCTTAAATGTTAAGGGGCCACGTTTGTTAAGATTTCAGCAGCGTTTGTTGGGCTTGTCCGAAAGGTGCCACAAATGAACCTTGTACTCGGTCGAGTGATTCGAGGGCAGTTTTACTAGAATATACTTGAGCTGTACTCAATTTGTGATCTGACTGCCCCTAAGTACAATGTGCGTAGCATGCAAGCTTTGGCACCCCACTTTGTGCTGGCCAGCTTTCTTAGTAACGCTAACTTCTCCTAGGCTTTTCTTTCAACTTCCAGGACGTGCTGGAGCATTGACAACTTTCTATCCAGGGTTACCCCTAGATATTTTGGCGTGTTTTCACGTTGGAGTCGCAGCCCACCGAGTTGAAGCTCGAATAGAGCCTTAAGAATGTCGATCCCTAGGCTGAACAGGGACCAGGTCGTTTTGGCAACGTTTATCTGAATCTGTCATTTGTCGCAATACGAGGAGATGGTTTGGAGGTCTGCTTGTAATGCCGCCTGTATTTGGTCAGCTTTCTTGCCGGTTGACCAGAGGACAATGTGATCCGCATAAATCAGTTTCTTTGACCGCAGTGAGGTGCGTTTCTTAAATTTCTTAAGTCTAAAGAAGCATCGAGACAATTTCAAGTCACATCATTGCCAGAGTCCACCGACTATAGGTGAGCTGTTAATGGGTATGAATTAACTGAACAATTAAAAGCAACAAAGCAAGATGAGACGGTTGTCATTGAATCCAAAAAAAATGATGAGGCCGACATCGTGAAAAGAAGAAAATACTTCAATACCGCAGGTTCTAGAGACTAAAGGACAGCACACAAGCATGTCCTCAAAAATTCATACTGAAGAAGCTGAACCATCAGACAGTGTAAACAATACAGAAATAAACTCTAGACTGAACGACATTGGAGATTGGCCTGATGTCATCACAGATAATATTCGCATACACCTTGTCACTCAAGGATCTGAAAAAGTTCAGCGTATGGACAGACAATTCAGAGAGGCGTATAAACATCAAGAATCTGCAAAAGGAAAGGCTAGAAAGCTTTCAAAGGCTTGGTTTTTCCGGCAAATGTCAAACGGCGAGAAAGTTCTTAAAAAGTGGACGTGTTATTCGCGAAAAAAAAAAAAAAAAGAATCCTTATTTTGCTTCCCCTGCACACTCTTTTCAACAAGATCAAGTATCAAATCTTCATTTAAATCCAAAGATGGATTCAATGAGTGGTGGAGGTTATCCCCAAAAATAGAAAAACATGAGACCAGCAGAGCTCACATTCAGTCATCACTTGCTTGGAAGGAACTTGAAGTTCACCTGAGAGTAGGGAACAATATTGACAACAAGGCCCAAGATTTGATTATACAAGAGACAAAAACCTGGAGAGTTAGTAAAATTACTATCAAAGTACGATCCTCTCTTGAGGGAGCATGTGCTTTGAACTAATCTTTGTTCCAGACCGAATACATACATGTCTCCACAAATACAAAAATGAATTTATTACAATATTGGGGGATCACGCTAAAAAACAAATCATACAGCAAGTAAAACAAGCCAAATATTTCTCTATTATTTTTGACAGTACACCTGACATCTCAAAGCTGGATCGAATTTCCCAAATTTTACGGTATGTTGTCATGGACAATGATGGGGTGCAGGTTCGTGAGTCTTTTGTTGACTTCATCGACACAAAGGACACACATGCTGCTGGAATCGCTGAGATGATTCTAGAGAAATTGCGTTTGGATGGCTTAGACATAATGGACTGCAGGGATCAAGGCTATGATAATGCTGCTGTCATGAAAGGTCATTAAGGTCATGAAAGAATTAACAATATTTGATTAATGAATACATATTATTTTGAAAAAAAAGTAAGGTTTTGCAATGTTATTAATTAGTTAGTTATTGTTTTTTTATTTGGGGGGGGGGGCATCAAGATGACGTACCGCACCAGGCATCATATACTCTAGCTACGCCACTGATCAGGCTACATCGTAATGCCATGGTATAGCAGAAGAGGAATTTAAATGGAATGTGATGAGTAGGATAGTTCGATTCTGTTTGAGAATTGCCTTAAGATTTGAGAACATTTATGAATGTTTGAGTGTTTAAGAATAAATTTGTAGAATAATCACATTTTCTGTCTACATTAAGATGTGTGTCCAATCTTCCCATAGAAAAGTTACATTTAAGACCTGATTATAATAATCTCTGAGTTTGACAAAGAGCTCTTCAAATGACCCAGCGACTGATGAACTTTTACTTCACCAGCTATATGGATATTAAGATAGCAAAGGGAAGCTTCGCTAGTTGTATTATTATGTCTACAAAATCTTTATCTATGCAACTACTGCAATCGTAGGGGAGCAATAAAAAGAATTTAAACTGTGTCTGCACAAAACACTAAAAACAAACAAAAAATATTAGTCTGTAGATACCTCTTTCAACTCATGCAGTAAGTACTGATCATGTCGACAAATATCATAGCCTACACATTGGACAGCTCTAGAGAAGAGGTTGAGGTTGCCAATCTGTTCTATGTGTCCATTTAAGCAAATAACATAGTGGATGTCTTCAGGTTTCAAACCCTGGTCACTCAAAGCTGCAGAGCATACACAGATTCTAAATAGTAAAAAAAGATCTTAACTCTTATTTTATGTAAGTCAGATCTTATGTATATGAATTATGTTGGAGAAAGTTATTTTAGGTTCTCAAAATGCAGGCCAGATGACTAGTCGCAAGAAAATGATGTACTGGAACTGTCTCATGAATGGCTTGGCCTCAAAGAGAAGAGTACTTGTCTTAAACTAAAGAGTACTTGGCCTAAAAAGAAAAGGGTACTTGGCCTCAAAGACAAATGCACTTGACCTTAAAGAAAAAAAAGTATACGGCCTCAAAGGGAAGAGTACAGTATTTAAATGTTTGAAAGTAGTAACAATATGAAGGCAAATATAAATTGTGTCTAAACATCTGTTTTAGTTAAAAAAAACAACAACATTATTTGTACTGTGACAAGTGTTTTGAAGTTGATTCCTTCTCATGGTGCCCTATTGACTACTGATAAAACCATAAACAATGTATGGTCATGTTACAACATCATTTGTCCTTCATCTGGTGAATTATAAAGGGGAAAGAATCAAGCAAGGAGTGGACAGAACTGACTCTGTGTGACTGTCATTCTGAGTGCAGAGAGGGATGCAAGCAACTAGTAGACAGAAGAGATGGCTGCCTAGTTATTTTGGTATGTGTTTGAGAATGTCACCACTATGGTCCAAAGTTAGAACCAGACTGCTTCTATCCCTGCAAGAGGCTTTGGCTAGGACAGTATTTCTCAAACTGTGGGGAGTGACAATTTGAAAAAATGTGAAAAGGGGGCGGAAGAAAAACAGCGAGTCAATGAACATTTAATACTGATACATAAATTTGGATTCTATACATATTGTAAATATTTATGATAAATAAAATCAGAATATTGTTTTATAATAATATGTCTTCTTTTTCATTACATTCTAAAAGCCTACAGCGCTAAAAAATTCTCCAGCCAACTTAAGGCGGCACAAATGAAATTCTTATTGTTTTCAACCAGCAAAATATTTGAGAAATACTTGGTTTGGAGATGAAAACTGATCTGAAAGGCTAAGCAAGAATTCTAGTGTGACCCACAGTCCCAAGAAGAAATAGGTAGGGTACCTAACTTTAGTTGGGAAAAGTAAAGGCAGTTGGTCATTGTGCTGGCCACATAATCATCTGCACAATAGATTGCAAGGTTCGAAACAGGAACTAGTGAAAGATTAAAGCATGTTAATCATTTTTTCCAATTATGGTCTAATACTTTAAGTGCCTTTCTTTCTGAGAAATAGTTCAAATAGACATAAAATATCTGTCTGAATTAGCAAAATGAAAAACTAAACATCTGTAACAATGTTAAGAAATGCACGAGTCCAAGTATCAGTATTATATAAGAAAAGATTTTACTGGATGAAAGACAGATTTATAGACAATTAGCAATACAAAGCTATTTAGATGGAAAATATTGGATCTAAGCAATCCTACATGTATTCAGTAGGTGACCAAAGAAGTTCGGATTCAAATCTAGTCTGGCCTATATAAAGTTCGGATACAAATCTAGTCTGGCCTATATAAGGTTCGGATACAAATCTATTCACAAAGATGTGCAGATCATCTAGAGGTAAATATATCCTAAAAAAGGGAAAATAAAAAATGAAAGTAAAATTAAAGTTTACCTTTGAGAAGTAAGTCCCTTTCCCCAAGGGTTCCCGGTATTAACAATAATGTGGGGACCTTTTAGTAAGTGTGACAGTGCTACATGATCTAACAGTTCCTTCAAAGTAAACGATATATTAATTAACATCATTGTAGATTTTGAAAACAAAAATATGTATTATACAGCAAATTTCATATTAAAGTAGGAGAATAAATTGGTCTAAAATTTTATAAATCAAAGGAATGAATATTTTCTTATTCATTGGTTGTTGTTTTTTTAAATGTTGCTCTAGTATAAAAAAAAAAATATGTGTTACCACATCTTTTCAAACTGAACCAAATTATGAACTTTATTTATGATGAAGCCTTTTATAAGTAGATAATAGAATACAATAGCACTAATTATCAATAATAACACCATTTGTATGCAATTATAATGATTTGACATCTAGCTTAATTACAATAGCTTATGTGACGATTGGGCGGGGGGGGGGGGGGGGGGGTAAAAGGGAAAGAGGGGGGGTCAAATCAAACCCAGAATAAATCATTGAAGTCATTATATCACATATAGATCTTGCAGTTAGATCTAGATCAACTAGGACACAGAGAGAGAGAGTGCATGTAGGTCCCAATAGTATGTCAGAATATGTAAGGATAGATAACTGCCAACTTATTGAGCTGAGAAGCCATGGTCTCTAAATTAAAAGTTTTACCATCTATTGGCAAATACAGAATAGGTTTTAAAAAACAAAAAAACAGAACCTTTAAATCCAAGGGTTTCAGTAATATTTAAACATTAAAAAAATGTCAATGGGTTAAAAGTTATAAATGATTAATACCATTAAGTCCTTAAGTATTCTTGAATAAAAAAAATGATTTCAAGAAAACAAAGAAAAAAAATAAAGTCTATACCTTGTGAGTCCAGCTGGGTGTAACCTTCTGTTAGAACAATAATGTTGAACATTTTACAGTATTTCTATATTTATTTATACAGAATGATTTTAAAGTCAACAAGCTGATTCAAAGATCTGTAGGTAGAGAAAACAAAACGTTAATAAATAACAGCCATTTCATAACAAAAACATTTTAGACCAGTCACTGGCAGAGTAAGACTCAGCCAAAAATTGGAGTATACGTTAAAAATTATTTGAGTAGTTTATGCTATTTGGACACCTACAGGCCAAAATTTCAAAGTTTGACTTTGACAGCGCATTATTTGATAATTGTTTGACATAGAAACGAAAATGAAGTACCAAAATGTTCTTTAATTTAAGAAGAAAAGATTGTCTACTTATTTTTGTACCCCTATCCTATATTTTTTATTATATTTAAGGTCAAAGAGACCATGTGTCATTATTTAATTCGGACAGATTTGTCACAGTTTATTTGATTTCGGACACCATAATTTATTTCAGGCTTCAATAAACTCAGATTTTAATTTTATATTAATATTAACTAAATTCTAAGATACCCCATGCATTTCCAATAAGACAATATAGATTTATTTTTAATTTCAAAGTAGTTTTGTCATACTAAAATCAGTTTATATTGTATGACTGAATAGAGTTAAATGATGAAGATTGTAGCATATAATAATTTGTAGTTTATTTTATGTTTGCATGTTTTATTGAGAGCTTTACTTTAATTTGGACTTTTTATTTTATGTTGTGTGTATTAATTTTTCACTATTCTTATTAATATATAATTTTAAATTAGGTTTTATTTTTTTTATTTTTTGTTTTGTGGTTTCTGAGCATGAACATGTTATTAATATTATTTACTTTCACCAAAAAAGTAAAAAAAAAAAAACAAAGATTTTTTTACAGGCTTAAAAAGATTTATATACAGCTGTATTCAAATTTATATATTTACAATTTCAATATTATTCACAATTGGTGAAAATAAATAAAAATAAAATTAAAGTGACCATCTTTAACTTTTTAACAATAATATCACAATAACAATAATTATGAATGCTATAATATAGCATGAAATAATGAAAGTATTTAATATAGAAATGTAAAGAGTTATGTATGATAACAACATTTTTTTTAAAAGTTTAATGTGAACTAACGATATTGATCGGGGCAACAGGCGGAACACAGAAGGTTGAATTTTTCTAATCTAATCTGCATTCTGAGGGACTGTTGTGCAACAAGTGTGCCACCACTGATCGCATTGTTTACATAGAACCTAAAGAGTGCCTTTGTTTCTTGTAAGGCAACCAGCAGGACAATCTTTCATTTGTTTACATAGAACCTAAAGAGTGCCTTTGTTTCTTGTAAGGCAACCAGCAGGACAATCTTCATTTGTTTACATAGAACCTAAAGAGTGCTTTTGTTTCTTGTAAGGCAACCAGCAGGACAATCTTCATTTGTTTACATAGAACCTAAAGAGTGCTTTTGTTTCTTGTAAGGCAACCAGCAGGACAATCTTTCATTTGTTTACATAGAACCTAAAGAGTGCCTTTGTTTCTTGTAAGGCAACCAGCAGGACAATCTTCATTTGTTTACATAGAACCTAAAGAGTGCCTTTGTTTCTTGTAAGGCAACCAGCAGGACAATCTTCATTTGTTTACATAGAACCTAAAGAGTGCCTTTGTTTCTTGTAAGGCAACCAGCAGGACATTCTTCATTTGTTCACATAGAACCTAAAGAGTGCTTTTGTTTCTTGTAAGGCAACCAGCAGGACAATCTTCATTCCCTACTCAACAAGGCTGTCAGAAACTTTATCACCACTTTCACAATTTTTCTGTTCAGCCTCCTTCAGTTTCTCTACCCCAGAGTCATCATTCCTGTCTTCATTTGTCTTTCTTCTTGGCAAAACTTTTTTCTCCTTTTTCTTCCTTGCATCATCATCTTTCTTCTATTGTCTCTCTACCTTCTTCTTTTCTCTCAAGACTTTTCTTTGCAGTGCATCTTCATCTTTTTGTCTCATCTTAGTCTACCTTCCTACATATTTTAATCTTTTCTTGCTCATCTTTTTCTGTAATCTTGCGCTTAAAGGCTTGCCAAAATTCCTCGCTGCTTACAAGAATTGGGAGAGTTGGGGTTAATTTTTTTGGTTTAGCACTACTTTTGTCCTTTCTCTTAAAGGAGGGTATCTTTAAAATGTCCTCAGAGAGGGAAAGTTCACTAAATTTTTCAAATATAATTTTGTCATATGGTTTGGATAACTCTGTGTTAGGAGATTAGCCAATATTGAAAAAAACTTCCATATGAGGTGGAAGGTAAAGGTGAATCAGGTGATGTTGCTGGTAGAGTTGAGAAACAAGAGCCAGATGGAAGAGGTGGGTTAGCATGGGAGGTTGAAGGAAGATGTAGAATATCATTGGAAAAGGAAGCAAAAGGTGAGACATCATGAGTGATGGCAGGACTGTGGGAGGCAGAATCAAGAGTTAAGACATTGTGGGAGGTGGGAGAAATAGGTAGGGCATCATGGAGTGGGGAAGCAAGAGGTGAGACATCACAGGAGGTGGAAGGAAGAGCTTGCACAGCCAGTGAGGCAGATGACGATGTTTGTGGTCTGTACAGTAAACTGGGACCCAACTTTTCAGCCTTGATTTAACTGTTTCTGGACTGAACGGGTATATCCCTGCAGCCATAAAGCCTTGCTTGACTAACTCAATTTTATCACATTTTTCCCCATGTAGGCTTAAAAACCTTAGCAAATGTTTCTAAGGACACACCATCACCAGTTGATGCCACATGCTATCTTAATGCATCCTTCCAAGCATTCTTAATGGCAGCAAAAAATGCCTGATCAAGGGGCTGCATCAGGTGACTGGCTTGGGGAAGAGGACAATTCAAAATGATTTGGTAATCAAAACAAAGTTGGAATGTTTCAATGAGGGAAGTGTGAGAGGTGTACAGCCCATCAATAATCAGAAGAATGGGTTTGTGGAGATGGCTAGTTAATGGGATGAAGGTATCATGGAGCGAGGAGTAAAAAATGGGTGCCATTGGAAGAAATTTGAATCGGTGCTTCTGGAAAACCTTCTTAAAGATTTTTGGTTGGTATTCTTTTGTAAGGATAAAATTATCTTATAAATAGACTATATTTGATAAATATTTATTCAATTCAATTCTATTTAAAATAATCTGGAGTTAAATCTAAAAATTGAATTTAGAATCTCTAGTCTAGAATTAATTGATCTAGTCTATAATCAAAAAGAATTGTTTAAAAAATAAAAAGCAAAGAAGAGTGAAAAAAATATTATAGGCTAAGACTAGACTAGAAATAGGAAAAAAAATTATTTAGTAAATAGAAAAATCTCATAGACTATCAAAAGAAAATAGACTAGGTCTGGTCCATAGAAGCATACAAAAAAATAAAATCATTTTGGCTATTTTTTTGGGTCATTTTTATTCTTGGAGAGTTGTCCGAAATAAATTTTCCATCGCTTTTTAAAATCTGAATCCCAACACCCCTTTAAGATTTTAATGACACATCTTTGAAGCACATTCAATGTAACAAGTGATGCACTGTCTATAAATGAAGCACAGTCAATGTAACAAGTGATGCTCTGTCTATAAATGAAGCACAGTCAATGTAACAAGTGATGCTCTGTCTATTAATAAAGCACAGTCAATGTAACAAGTGATGCTCTGTCTATAAATGAAGCACAGTCAATGTAACAAGTGATGCTCTGTCTATAAATGAAGCACAGTCAATGTAACAAGTGATGCTCTGTCTATAAATGAAGCACAGTCAATGTAACAAGTGATGCTCTGTCTATAAATGAAGCACAGTCAATGTAACAAGTGATGCTCTGTCTATAAATGAAGCACAGTCAATGTAACAAGTGATGCTCTGTCTATAAATGAAGCACAGTCAATGTAACAAGTGACGCTCTGTCTATAAATGAACATAATTATCAATTACGAAAGTGCACAACATTTAACAGGAACCAAAAAAAACTTTTAATCCGGAACCTAGCTAAGTTTATCCAGGTGACAGAAATAAAAAGGGCTTACCATGCAACTTTAAAAATGATGTATACTGTCTGGAAAATATTGAAAACGAACGAAAGTGACATAGAATTGATTGAAAATTGACATGCACAGTGCACAAACCCTCACTTTTGCAAATAAATCTCGTCAAAATGAGGTAAAATCAACAACACTTCAAGTTGTCCAAATTCATGTCACACTGGACTCACTGTACTGAACTTGACTTCGTCTCGTACTTGTGAAGTGTCCTCACTTCGAATCCAAAGCAAACCATTTTGACTGTCACCTTCTCTATTTACATAGGTTCCCTGAAAGCCTTCTCAAAACCGATAGAGCTTCACTTGTCCTTTCTGGATGTCACCTAACCCATCCTATGTGACTGGCCTCAGTACTGTTTACAACACAAATCTATGCTGAATGGTTGCCAAGCACTCGCCACTGTTATCTGTGTCAGCTGATTACACACACACAATTCCCCTATCTGCATTGCCTCCACAGTTATAACAATATCAAGACTTCAAAATTAGATCTCTAGGCCAAAAGCATGTATACTATATAATATATATTATATATATATATCTAAAAAGACACTTCCTGGCATTGACGCCTTGATCTTAATAATTTTTTTTTTTTGCTTTAGAGGGAGATACTACTGACACCATCAAGCCGGTAAACTTGTGACCTGATTACTGAAGCAATAGACAGCGTGGCGCTGCCACTTGCATAACATTCTTCAAAAGGGTCCTTCGATGGGAAGTTTTACCACATGATTGTGCATATCTAGTCATGTAAACTAATACTTTGATATATAATTACTAAATTAGATAGAGACTTATATTAAGTTATTAGTTAATTTATATCATATCTAGATCTATACACAAAAACTTCAAAAAGCACTCACTCGGTGTCAGTCACTCACTGCACTGTCACTAAGTCTAAACCCCTGCTCTAGTCACGCCTAGTGTCACAAAACGCACTGTCACTGGCCTGGGTGTGACTGGGACACTGTCACTGGTCCTAATAACTAGAGTCTAACTAGACTAGTAACTTATTATCTTATATAACTATTATAAGAACTATTTAGTACTAAGACTAAGTTTTAAGTAGACTCTACTGTAGTCAAGTATTAATTAACTGACTGAGTTAAGTATAGTAAATAGTATATAAAGTATACTTCCTAATACTATAGATCATTAGATCTAGACTAGATTGCTGATTGATTTAGTCTTTTGACTCTTTTTTTAGAATAGTCGATAGATAGATCAATCTAGTATCTACTACTACTACTACTACTAGAATCTACATTTAGACTTAGACGCCTTAGCAATAGATCTTGAGTCAGACGATCTAGACTGCTACTACTTACTACTAGACTAGTCCATAGTTACGCATAGTATTACTATTACTCAGACTAGTAGTAGTATAAGTATAAGTAAAGTAGATTAGTAAGTATCAAAATCATGGTTTCTAGATAGATTAGATGCGGCAACCACTGAACCAGTCATCTAAGATTCTAGATAATAAGAATAAAAATAAAGAAAAATAATAGATTCTAATCCTAGATAGATCTAGATGTCAGTCTAGATTTAGATCTTAGCCAAAATAGAATCAGCGGTAAAACTAATCAGCTAGCTAGGTACTTACTTTACTTAGTTATGCCTAAGGCTAAGGCCCATCTAATTAAAAATCATGTAAAAATTGTAACAACGAAAAAATCTTATTTTGTTTAACAGAAGAGCTCATTACTACCCAGACGAGAACCGTGTCAAATAACCCCCTTTTTTTTTCTCTCTGATGTTGATCCGAAACGAATACCCATGTTTGAAATGAAAAAAAAAAGATTATACAAAACATTTTAAAAGTATTTTTTACTGACAGTACCATAGATTATATATAGTCTATGACAGTACTTATATCTATATGTCTATACTAATTGAACATGCTATATCAGATCAATGACCTCCACGTTATTTTCTTTGTTATAATAATAAGACTAGTCTTTGAGTCCGAATATTATATCTTATTTTATATAATTATATAATACAGGAATGCAGTATTTCGTGTGGCTGCGCAGTCCCAGCTGTGACCTACTTATTTTGCCACATCCAGGGAAAGCATAACCATTGTCCACAGGTGGTCGATTTAGATTTTCTTTTCGCCGTCTGCGTTTGTCCTAGGGAGCAGATTTTCATTTGGTCTCAAATGTGTATCTCGCGGCCTTCGCGAGTGACCTCCAGCTGTCTTGTTCTGAGGCCGCATGCAACCAGGTACTCTCTTCTATGTCAGCCAAAGAAAGTTGACGCCTAAGCTGGTCTTTGACTTGTTTCCGTGGGGCGCTTCTGTTACGTCGATCACCTTTTAGTTCACCAAAAAAAAAAAAAAAAAGACTGCCTTTGGCATACGTTCGTCTCTCATTAGTATAGCTTTTATATAGCGCTACTTTCATGCTTATAACATGCTCAGAGCGCGTTTGGTCCAATCTCATTTGTGGACCAGTGGGAGGAGGGGGTATCTAGGAGTTGGTTTTCCATGCTGCCTTTAGGCGCTCAGTAAACACAACTCTGCCCGAGTCGGGTGTCGAACCTCGATCCCCCTTCTAGGTAGCCAAGCCAAGCCTCTCGACCACGCTTTCCACGGGATACGTGCCCTACCCAGCGCAACTGTCGCACCAAAAAAAGTCCCTCTATACTGTCCATACCGGCGTTCGCAAGGACATTGCTGTTTGTAGTGCGTTCTTGCCATCGTATATCCATGATGGAGCGCAAGCATCTTTGGTGGAAGCGCTCAAGAAGTCTTAGATGTTTCCTATATAGTGTCCATGTCTCAGAGCCATACAGAAGGGTTGAGAGAACCACCAACTGGTAGACACTAATTTTTGTAGGCAGGCGGAGCGATCTGTTCCGCCAAACTCTCGCCTGAAGGCGTCCAAAAGCGCTACTGGTCCTGGCGAGACGGTTATCAACTTTCCTTGAAAGTGAGGCGTCATTTGACACTATACTACCTAGATATGTGAAATGGTCTACCACATTAAGGGGCTGTCCGTTTACGGTGATCCTTGGGGCTGAGTATGTTTTATTGGGCGACTTCTGGAACATGAATTCTGTTTTCCCGAGGTTAGGGTTAGGCGGCAGCGTAATTAAATTCGTTTACCGCGTTCTGGAGGTCATGTTTATTGTGAGCTAGCAGGGCGCAATCATCGGCATAGAGAAGCTCCGTTATGACCATCTCCTTTGTTTTTGTATGGAATAGTAGACGTCGAAGATTGAACACATTGCCGGTAGAACGAAGCCGGATATAGATGCCTTCGTGCAATCGCTGCCTCAATGGACCCATCATTATCGAAGGAATCGCTTGCAAATGTCCCCCAGAAAACTACGAATGAGGAGCTCGACGACCTACCGACATCAGAGGAAATTGAGACAGCAATATCTAAACTAAAAAAAAAAACACAAGGCACCTGGCTCTGATGGACGCTGAAATATTTAAAATGGGTGGTGTCGCCCTAACCGAGAGGCTAACAGACTTGTTCGCTCTACGCTGGGAGAAGTGCGTGGTCCTACCTGAACTTCGAGACTCCGTAATCATATCCCTATACAAAAAAGGGTGACAAGTCTATCTGCTCAAACCTTAAAACTATCGAGGCATTACACTTCTGTGAGTAGCAGGAAAGATCTTTGCTCGAGTGTTGCTCGACCGACTAACCCACTCTTTAGTGGACTAGGTCTTATCTAAAAGCCAGTGTGACACAGAGGTGCCCTTTCTGATCACTTTCCAATAGAAAATGGCGTAAAGCAGGGCTGTGTACTTGCTCCTACTCTATTCGCTATCTTCTTTCTTAGTTATAATGCATTTATCACTTACTTGATCTATATTATTAAAATAGAATGGCACCCTCCTTCAAATTCTTTGGAGTGAAAATACAAATCTAAAACATAGAACATGTTATATCCTCATGTTTACTTTCACTAACAAGAAAAGTACGTTTGTAGAATATACATCATGCTCAGTTGTTTCCCTTTATTCCCAGTTCCCACTTCAAATTTAGCATATTCCACAGCCTTTAGGTCTAATATTCTCTCCTTATTAATATTTGATACATTTAAAGTTTACTTGAAATTATATAATTATTTTCATTGGTCTAATCTAAATTTTGAACAAAGTTAAAGAAATGTTGAGCTTTTTTTTTTTTTTTTTCAATTATTTCAAATCTTGAGCTATAAGTCAAATGTGATGAACAGAGCAACCAGATCAACATGACACTGAGTCAGAACTAGAGAACTATAAGGTGTGGTTTGGTATTTAAAGTATAGAAGCCACTTGATGACCCTATTTATATATCCCAATAAAATTTGTGTGATACTTCTTACTCTGTTGTAAATTCTGCCAAGTAAAAGACAAATTGATGAAACTTGAAAACAAGATTAGAAAACAAATAACTTTATTTTCACTCATTAGAACATTTTGTTCAGTAAGGCATCAGTTGTGGTGTAATGACAAATGTTATGAAAAGTAACAGAACCAATTCTTGTTAATCCATGAAAGCAATAAAATATCAGCTAATGTAAATCACATATTACAATATCACTAAGCTAATTTGAAGATCTAATAGTGCTTGGGGCCTTTAACAAAAAAATTGATTGCTAGAATTATAAATAACAACTACTGCTCCTAGCATAGTCATTGTAGGGTCACATCTCTGTGGCTTAATGTTCACAATTACACCTTATTCTATTTAAGATATTGATTCTAACTAATGGCAGTTAAACTTGAGTACGGAATGTTTTTATGTACAACACTTCTGCAATTAAGTAAGTAAGTAAAGTTCCCCTTTCAGACCTTGTGGTCTATAGGGCAGATGATGTAAAGGTCATCTGATTCTGTGGCCTACAGTTAACGAGGGTATCATGTAGCCAGTACAATGACCAACCGAATTTACTTTTCCTCAACTAATGCCAGGTACCCAATAGAGTTGGGTGGACTCAGAGGGCCCAAACTTTGCAATTAGTGATAGATAAATAGTTACATATCTACCAGGCAGTGGCCTCGAAGCACTTCATTATGGCTCTCAGATTTGGCAGCTACATGCAAAGCATTTAAGGGTGCTAGAAGGATTGAACCAAAGGAGTCTGGGTTCAATTATGGGCATAAAATGGCAAGAATACACTAAATATAAATACAGACTGCCACAATGAAACAAAGATGACCCAAAGAAAAACTGAAAGACCAGACAGACAGTTATAATAGAGCTCATGGTCTGTGTTGATACATAAACAAAAACTTCCAACTTCCTTAAACTTAAGACTGTCATAATAAACAGCAATAGAAATTATCTGATATGAATATTTACAAACACATTATACAAGTAGTTTAACATATAAGTTATTCAGAACAATCAAAACACCAACAAAAAAAAAAAAAAGGATTCAAGACAATACATGAAGATCAAATAGCTATTTCTAATAACTAATTTTTTATGTACAGTACATATTTACAATAGGACAGCTTATTTATGTATTAATACAGTTGTAGCTGTGTAAAATACAACCATGCCTAAATAGCCTACCTATAAATTCAACCTTGCGAGCTCCTACAAAAATGGTCATATTATTTTTCTTAATTTGTGTCAAAATAGCAGAAATATTTGAGCTTTATTTTTGTTCTTTCTAGAAAAAAGATAAATGTGGATGCTCTTTCTCTTTGCTCAATTTAGGAAACCTTGAGGCCTAGTTACATTACAGTTACAGAGATGACAAATTTATCCAAAAGTAGTAAATTTGATTTAAGGCCTCTAGTTCATAACTTCTGAAAATTTAAACTACTAGAGTGAAACACCTCTTGTTCATTTTATTACAAGTATTGACATCAAACATATTCCAATAAAGCATACTTTTAAGCAGAGGATATTCTATATATATATATATATTCATAAATATTAGATATAGAAGCACATGTAACAGACATTTTCAATTCCACAATTTTTATGAAAAACAAATGGCTAGTGAAATGAAAGACAATATCCATAAACATCTTTTTAAATTCCATTGAGGAACTTATTGACTAAAAGAGTGAAGTAGCTTGAACTTAAGAAAAATCTTAACAAAAATATCTCGACATATTTCTTTTACAGTCAAACTGTGTATAAACACAATTATTTGTCTAGAGTCAATGCCAATCTTGGGCTTCAAACTAAAATATATGTTTATTCAAATACTAGTAGGATTCAACCAATCATTGACATGCTTATAAGTACTGTATCTCTTGTACTGGTTTTTTAAGAAGAATGAAGTGGCTTTCATTTGAATTATAACCATTGATTGATATAATAAAAAAAAACTTTTACAAAAAATAGTGACTCTTTAAAAGGATGTTATTAGTTCATTCACTTTTTTTTACTTCTCCAAGATTGTTCATTTATTTCTGGCATTTTTGTTTCTTTTATTAGAGTTCTTCCTGAAAAAATGTAGCAGTAAAATAGAATCAAAAAAATACTTAACAAATGTTTAATGAAGATCTATGTACTTACTACTTTATCTATACTAATAGCTACTAAACTGTAACAAAGAAATACATTTTATACATTCCTTGCCCAGTTCACTTCAACACAGTGCTAGGAGTTCAAATCTAAAGTTGGATTTTATTCAATAATTAATTTGCTATGGAAACACAGAGAGTGTTTGATTCTGTTTTTGTGATCAGTGTCTTTATAATTGTCCATGTGATAGTAAATGTTAAAATTGTGACCCAGAGGGTGTTTATCTTTAAAATCTTTATTATTTTCTTAATGTTTTCCTCAAATAAGTATCCAAGTATGGTTTGTGTTAAATGCCTATGATTGTACTTTTAAGGGTGTATTAAGTTTATTTTTAATGTTCAGATTAACAAACCAGGCAGATATTGAAAATTAAAATATTACAGATGAGAGCATAGTACATTGACAATATTTTTTGTAATGCATAATAAGGACATTGTTTTAGGACATTGTTTTAGTAGTCTTAATCTTTGTTGTCCATTTTTTGGTGATATAATTGGGTGATATAATCTGTGTGTGTAGTGAAATATAAATATATAAAGTGTAAAGCATTACTATTCTGGGCATAATTACCTCTAACCGAGCCATTTTTTTCTGTAGATGACTTTCTCTCTCCAGGCTCACCAATAGCACCTCCTTGCATAGGCACAGCACTATGAAATTCTTGAAACGCCTCAGCAGCACCATTTTATTGCACTAAAAAAAAAAACAACAACAATAAAGTGTAAAATAATTGTGTTGATATGAAAACAAGAAGAATATGTTCTTACAAGTCAGTGGCAACAACTGCTTGGCTGCAAGGAGGCTTCAGTTCGAAACCCAACTAAGTTGTTTGCTGACTGCCTAAATCAGCACAGAAAACCTTAACCCATATACCCCTCCCACTACATTTCCACATAAAAAAAACCTTAGAGCAATGATCATGTTCTAAGCATGAAAAAGATACTATGCAAAAATGTTAAAAATATATAGAATGTATATAGTCTATATCCTTTCAGTAATTTTGAGTACGAGAACAAACACATTCAATGATCCTAACCCTTATCAATAGTGCTAACATGGCCAAATTCAAATTTAACTTTCCATCAGGACAATCAGTAACAAATGTGGTATGGACTGAGCAATGCAACTCATGTTTCCAAGCCTGTAACATACTTTTTACTTTTCCTGTTTTCTACATCAGGAATTCCACGTGTCTTTTAACCTCTTAACATGACGTGAACATTAAATCAGGCAATGTCAACAGAGACTGTGACAATCATGACCATCTAACGACAGTCCAGAGCACAAAGCACACAATCTGGCAGCCATCCAAGAAGCAACATAGACTCAACTGAAGGGAGTTGCCCACAACAGACACCCTTGAAGTGGTACTGTTAAAGCCCTATGCCCTTCTGGGAGTCAAAAGGAATAAGTCAAGTAAGTCAACATTGTGACCATCTAATGACAATTAGACAAGATAGACATCCCTGTGTTAAAATGAATCATTGGAAAAAAGTAATAGATTATTAATACCTTAAAAATAGTGTTTTAATTAGCATCATTGACTTGAAATTAATACAAGTTACAAAATGTCTTTAAATTCTATTCAATCTAATCTATTCAATCTATTGTTTTCATGAGCAGGAGTTTTTCTACTTATAAACGTGATGTTCAGCTGAATGGCAAAAGCTGCATGGCTAGCCATCAAGAGTGTGAAGTTTTTAATTGTGTGCATGTTCTAAATGTTTAATAATAATAATAATAATAATAATAATAATCTTTATTATCCGTAAGGAAATTTGTCTTACAATTTGTGCATTACACCAAACAAAAAACATTATAACTATAAGAAACCAAAGTGTACATTCACACCAGACTCACTCATAATTTACATGTGACAAAGTTTATACCAGATTGTTCTTATTTAATGATTTGATTGCCAGGGGAACAAAAGAGTGTTTGTGTCTGTTTGTCTTTGCTATCGGTGTCTTGTATCTCTTTTGTGATGGTAAAATCAATGAAGTTTGAAAAGATTCCACAGAACAGCACTAAAATGTAAGGAAAAAAATGGAAAAGACAGAAAGGATTGAGTCAAAGTAAATTTTGTTGAGTAGAGCCTAATGTTAAGGGTTGTTATACTATAAAAAGTTTCCTTCTCAACTGGGTGGGCATGGTGCATTTGTTAAGATTTAACGGTGTGTCATTGAATTTAAGCTGTGAGGGGATCAACATAATCAAAGGTGAGTCCCAAAATTCACCAGTTTCTTAAATGAGCAGATGGCATCGTAAAGAAAAAAAAATGGCTTAATATAGGAGAAGGGAGTGTCTTAGTAATCCCTAGTTGGCTTGATGAATCAATTGTAAAGTGAAGGGGGAAAACAATGCAAAATACAAAATATACTTACATTCCTGTCTTTTAAAACAGATGCATGTGTTTCCCTGGCAAGGTGAAGTTCCTCTTTTAATTTTGCTACTTCAAATAATAACTCAGCTACTTTTTTTCTGATTGAAAATAAAAGATGGATAGTTACAATAATTGCATGCAATATTTAAATGATATTGATCACAAGGTGGTGTAGCTGACATATTCAGTTACAAGTGTTCAAAGGAAATACAATGACCATTAAAAGAATGATAAATTAGAATTTCTTAAACCTTACAAGAATAACATATTAGTAAAAGGGTTAAGTAAACTTGACTCCTAAAAACAGATTACAATCTAAACAAGTAAAATTAAACATAATCAATGCTGAGTCCTTAAATTGGTGAAGAATCATTGCATTAATTAAGAAAAAGGCAGGGTTTGTAAAAATAAAAAGGCATAGGAATTTTTTTTTAATGTTACAGTTTCCTCAACAGTTACAACAGTTAGACAGTATCTTTGATACTTACATCTTTGCCAAAGATTGACCTCTCAAACTCTTCCTTCTTGCAGCTATAGGCTGATTCAATTTTCTTAATAACTTGAAAATTTGGCACTTCAGGAGCTTTCTGCTCACAAACTATTGAACACAAAAAAATTAGAATAATTTTATTCCAGAGAAGTCAAAATTATACAATTATTCTAGCTTGATCATTTGAATTTGGTAAAGACCAATGACCTTACAAACTACAGAGCTAAATAAATAAACACAGAAGAAGCTTTTTTTATTTCATTAAGTTGTTTTATTTTGCAGTTTTCTTGTTTCAAAGTATTAAATTTAAAAAAAAAGTCATGATACTAAAAAAGAATTGAAATAAAGTAGCAAAGCTAATAGGTTAGAGCCATTAATGCATTTGTTTATGTTTTTGTCATGTTCAATTTTTTCCTTGACAGAATTTCTCCATTTTGAGATGATCTCACATAGTTGTAGTGGGTCAAAGTTATCTATCTTGTTTAGTGATGCTCATTTAATAAGACTATACAACTATACAACTACAAGTGTCATAAGTTGTATTTTCTTTTGAACTTTTAAAGTTTTTAATTCATACAAGAAAAATAATGTGACTTCCCTTTCCTAGGTTTTCCAGATAGTTTTCCCCTCAAAAAAGCCTACTGCCTACAATGACAACTAGGTATGGATGGGCTACCTGGTCCTTTTGACTTTACTTATATAATTTACTTTTCATGAGCAAGCATAACAAATACCACATACATCTATTTACAAATCAAAGTAATAACCTTCTGACATTGTTAATGGCAAGGGACTATCATGAGAACCTGAGCTAGAAATTTCCTATTATCAGAATGCAATGTCAAACAACTAAGCAAATTTATTTCTGAAAGTTACAATAAAATATTTGTTAGTAATAGGGCAGTCTTACCTTCTGTGTGCTTCAACACAGCTTGTAAAACTTTGTTGTCTTTTTCAAATTTCTAGAAATCAAAATGAAAGTTTTTTTTAACCAATTATAATTTTTTAAATAAGGTTTATTGTACATCCACTCCCCTCATGAAAGAATTTTAAAAATGTGCCCTTCCATCTAGACCAGGGGTGGGCAAATTATGGCCAGCAGGCCACATGCAGCCCACCGGAGCATTTTATGCCGCCCGCTGACACCCAAAAACATTATATATGCCCACTTAATGTGTAAAAATATAATGATTTTAAAAATCTATTTAAATTATTGAAACTTCTGATTCTTATGACGAAGACGCTAAAGAAACATTTCTTTATATGCCATTCTAATAAGTTTAAAGTAAAGGAGGATTTTTGTAATTGGTAATATGTCGAAACATTTAGTCAAAGACACAAACTCAGGCCATTTTTTTTATTCAGTACTATAAAGAACTAGTTGAAAATGTTGGGTTGGCATGGAACAAGAAGGCGAGTTTAACAACATGGTGTCCGAGCTTTGACTGAGAAAAACACGCACAAAGCTTTCCAAATAAAAGAAAGAACAATATCCCAACCATAAACTCTTACCTCTACACTGGAAAGTTTGTGAAAAGCTGCATTGAATATTAGACATGGTATTGACCCAATTATCTCAGAGCTCAAAGTTATCATAGCTAGGGGTCTTGATCACAGGCAGTTCAGAGAACTACTTGGATATTTAGAAACATATCATTCCCATGTTCGGTACTACAGTGTTATCCGCTAGCTTAGCATGTTCAAGGTAATGAGAAAAACTTGAGATCTCAAGGAAGAAATTGTTTTGTTCCTGTGACTTTGTAACTAATATTTCTAAGGAAGAGTGAAAGATAGCCTTTATGTTTGCCATCAACACTATCCCAATTGGTCATTTGCACATGAAATGTATGTGCATGTTAAATATTTTCAAACAAAGTCATCCCATTTCTCCAGGCAAGCAAGTAAAGACAGGTTTTGACATTTGCTGAAATGTGAAACTATTTCTAGCAAAGGGGTTGAAAAGTAAAAGACATTCTTTGATTGTGGAATTTGAAAGCAAATTTTAAGAAGTCAAGAACTTAGAAACAGTTTTCAATATCATCAGTTCACCAATTAGCTGATTCAACTCTAGAGGACACACCTCCAAGCAAATAATGACCTGAAAGAGAAGTTCAAGTAAGTTCTTCCACAGGAGTTTTATGGGTCTTTTCTAGAAACTGTATTTCCAAACTTAAAAAACATTGCTGTTAAAGTTTCCCATTATTAGGGTCCACATACATCTTTGAAAATATGATTGAAAATAAACAAGTGTAAACAGTCAAGAGGATAACAACCAGTAAGCTAGTTCCACAGTTCAGGAACATTATGCACAAATGTAAACAGTTAAATACTTCATATTGACAACAACTATAATATTAATGTCTTCGATTCCGAAGATTAAGGATGATTACAGTGTTTCACATGACTTCACAAACCCAGTTGCAACCTGCATATTTTCCCGCATTTCCTACAGACAAAGCCATTGTGGTGAAATGTTATAATGTTGGAGAGATTATTATGAAGAGATTATTAGTAAAATTAATTTAATTTACAACTCTTGTTGTAGCTTTTCAATAGGGAGTGTAAAAAAATTAAAGTAAATGTATATTACAGTACATATGTGAATTAAAAGATAGTATACATAGTTAGTTATCATTTTTTTCTAAGTTGTAAGTACACATATATACACATGTGTATGTGCGGAACCACATCCCCAATTGTTTTTAAATGAGGCCCTGGATGAAAAAATGTTGCCCACTCCTGATCTAGACAAACATTGTTCCTTAAGGTACCCTTTCTTTCAAGTTAACTATTCAAAGCTTTAGAGGAAAATATTTTGTATTTGTTTTCATACTTATTTTTCTTGTTTTTTCTGTGTTTAAAAACTACTGACAGACTTTTTTTTTAGGATCATTCACTCAAGAAATTCACCTGAAGAGTCATGTTCACTCTTTGCAGTTCTTCTTCTTTGGCTGTCAGCTGAGATTCATGATTCTGAGGAATAGAAAATATTTTGTTGACTCCATTTGTAACTTAGTTTGCATATTTTCTATTTTTTAAACTTTGACTTCTGTATCAAACTTTATTCTACTGCAATGTTCTGAACTTCTGGCTAGTCAAGCTTTCATTGTGTTTATTTCCTCCTCCATCTTTTCTCTTAGTGACTGGTTCTAAAAATAAATCTGTCTGTATTTCCTGTTCAAACATCTCTGGGCTTATCACCTTCGATGAAGTCCAGTAGGGAATCGGCGCCGGAGGCGCCATTATCCCGTTGATGGTTAGAAAGGCTTTTATCCAACCACCAGGCCTGGACATGGGGCTCTTCACCCCTGTCCTGTCTGAGGGCACCCAACAGTAGGCGGCCATATCGGTTGACTGAATGGGAAAACCGGGCCGTGCCGTGTACACAGCGCACCGTCCCCGCTCTCATACCACTCGCTATAAGTGGTCGAGGACAGTACTAACTGCGGGGAGCTTGTCTCATATTCCTATTCTGTAACCGCCACAATTCCGTGCGGAAGTCGCCACTCCAGGCTCCTGGTACTGATGACGACCCCCTTTGTGGAACGGCGTGGCAGACTTTTTGGACTGGGTTGCAGGTTACTTGTTCCATCCCCACTCCGAGTGAGATAAAAAAAACAAAAGCTCACCCAGGGAGACCTGCTAGAAGGCCTGGTTCGCTACTCTTTCTTAGCTTGTCCAGATCCACCTCTGGATGTTTCCACCGAAGGGCCACGCTGAGGCGACGGGTAGCTGGAATATCCTCCGGGGGCTTATCACCAGGAGTTTCTCCTCAAGCTCTCGGGCCTTACTTTCCAATAGTTTGTTCTCTATGTCTGTTTTACTATCCCTTTGTCGTGACAGCGATTTCTCTTTAGAGATCAATTCATCCAGCTTATCTTTTAAAAGTTCTTCTTCAAGTTTCGGCTGGTCATTATTCTGTTGACCACATTTCTCTTGCTTCACTAGCTCCATGCTTTTCTTATCTTGACTGATTTCAAGCTTATCCATCGCACATTTTCTTATCTCATCTAAACCATTTGCAGTGTTCATGTCTGTCTGGATGTCAATGTCTCTTTTTTCAGTTGTTAAAGATAAATTACTTTCCTCCTCCTCTTCTCCTTCACTGATGCAGTCTACTGCTGGGGGCTTGGAGCAGCTGTGGTCCTTAAACTTAATAAAAAAAAATTAAGCATTATCAATAGATAATTTTAAAGAAAACTCTTGTATTTGTTACCTAAAAAATTGAAAACAATGCAACATCTTTTAAGTTTGAGAGAGTGGTGTGAGACAATCATCACTTGAAATCATCTTTCTTTACATCTTTATCACGTGGACTTTAACCATTTTAACGTTTAAATAGAAAAGTTTACAAAGTGGGATTCTTTTAATAGGTAACGTAAATGGTGTTTGAAGCTTAAATGTTAACCAAATAAAAAAGTGTTGTCAGTAAAGTTCCCCTTAGTGAAATATAGGATTATCTGTTTCTGTGGCCCACAGTTAACAAGAGTGTCACAAGGCCTGCATGATGACTAACAGCCTTTATTTTCCCCCACTTAATGTCAGGTACCAATTAAGGCGCCCAAAGATCCTGAAATGAAAAATTCCAGTCTTCACCAAGAGTTGAACCCGGGACCCCCGGCTTGGAGGGCCAGCATTTACCAGGCCTCCTAAAACAAATGAAACATGACATATAACATAAGCACAATAATTGCTGACAGAAAAAAGTGAACAAAATCTGGTGAAACAAAGATAGGCTCTGACATTACCCTGAATACACAGAATATAAGTAACTTTAGCAAAAACATAAAATTCAGCTAGAATCCATTTTGACATTAGTTTTCTATCATAGACTATTTCATGAGCAATTATCAGAAATTAATATTATAACTTTCTACTACTCCTAAAGAAAATGAAGAATTACTTTGAGCCAAGTGCTGTCAGTGTTGGTAGCTTTCTGTCTCTCTGATCCTGCCAGATGAATTAGATTTATCTGTGATATATTGCTTTTTTGGAAACCACCTACTTCCTCCTAGTAGATAAACACAGACAAAATAAATGTCTATTTGTACATTAAGTGTACATGTTTTAATTAACATTAACATTTAATTGAAATAAAAACTATACCTTTGACTCTATTTTAGCTGTAAAAATAGCCTGAGAGTGCGAACCCTCTCTGTTCATGGAAGTAGGAGCTACTCTACGATTCAACCAGCCCTTGATTATTAACTGAAGACAACAAAGTATGTTCCATTCCCTTAAAACTCAATTCAGGCATATTATTATCAAGAAAAATCTTACAAAAAACACAAATGTGTAAAACTAGAATTAACTCAAGGATGGCTTGAATACCTGATAAGCATCTCTTGGGTTGCAGATAACTTGCTCAATGAGTCCATCTACAAAGACACCTTTGTTCATATTCTCACGTAAGCGAATACCTTGTGAATCCAAAGATCAAAGATTTGCTCTTCATAGATTTCTAAAAAGGAGCAGCGACACAAAACTGTTTTTTCCTGCCATGCTGTGAAGAGAATTAAAAAAAATGTTATGATTCGTGTTTTAAACAAAAGTGGGGCAGAAAAAAAAAGGAAACATTTAAATCTAATGGTTTCACTACACCAGTTAAACCTTATACAAACAATTGTATACAATAAAAGAAAGTTACATCTTGTTGGTGAGCTATTACACTAAAGAGATACTCCAAACTTCTGGGAATCACACCACGAAGCTGAGAGCTTTCCAAGTTCTCAGAGGGACCTTTAATAAAAAAAAAAAAAGATTTAAAATAAATTTCTCTGTTAAATGTTTTTCTTAAACATTGGCAATAATGCAATTTTTACTAGATCAATATATTCAAATATAGATATTTATAACTACAATTAAAATATAACTAATATTTTGTCCTTTGAAAAAAAGCTTTCCCTTTTGTATGCATGTCATGTCTCCCTACTTGAGAAATGCTGGCCAAAGAACTCATAAAATCTAATTCCCCTTTAAGACCTTGTGGTCTATAGGGCAGATGATGTAAAGGTCATCTGATTCTGTGGCCTATAGTTACTTAATGTGTCATGTGGCCAGCACAATGACCAATCACATTTACTTTTCCCAACTAATGTTGGGTACCCATTAGAGCTGGGTGGATGCCTGAAGATCCCAAAATTAAAAATCCCAGTCTTCACCAGGATTTGAACACTTGTTTGGAAGCCAAGCACTTTACCGCTCAGCCACCGCGCCTCCTTCAGAAAATCTATTTAATTTAAGGTCATTTTTAAAATTAATATTCGTTGTAACAAAAAAATAATACAATATCATAAATGCCAAGATTTATATTTTTAATGATGAAAGAACACTTACCAAACATAGTAAAACTTTTTCCTGAGCCAGTCTGGCCACTAAGAAAGTGCAAAAGAAATAAAATGTTAACAACAGAGAGAGTGAAATGTAAGTGTACAGTGTACAAACCTCTATCACTGCCCCTGACAGAGTCTTTGTATAAAAAAAAAAATACTGTTACAAGTTAAAAACAAATCTGAAACAAAGGTGAGCTTTAAAATTATTGAAGACCATTTAATTGCCACACTCAAAACTCAATGTTAGCAAGCAATTGCATGACCATGCAAAAACAAGCTTTATCTAAACAGTATCAATTTCCTCCCCTTAAAACAGCTATCTACTTTCTTTCAACTTAGAACAGGGACACAAAGCTTGACATTTTCACCATAACAGAATAAACCAGACCCACCAACCCCTCCACAAACATTGCGCCCAGCCTCTTGAAACTGTCAATCATATCTTCTTTGAATGCTCCAATCTAATTCACCTTAGGCAGACAATATTACAACAACCTATCATAACCAACACTCAGTATGGCAGTGTGGAACAGCTAAAAAAAAACATTCTAATTTTTTCTTGGAACAGATCGCAAAGGAGCTTACAGCTCAGCAACAAAAAGCTGGCTAGAAGAAGAAGGAAAGCTTCAATTCTTCAAAACTAAACCTATTCTATTTGTCTACTGTAAATCATATCTCTTGTGTATATATAAATATACACATTTTCATCTCAAATCATACATGATTTTTTCCTGCTTGCAACACTGAATTATATAGATAGACTTATTAAGACAGCGGCAGAAATTTTGATAGAATTTCTTGCAATTAAAAATTTAATAGAGTGAACATTTGTTTTTAATTGTATAAACTAAGTTGCTCTACTACTGTCTGGACCAAGCATTCACACAATTTAAATTTTTCACATTAGAAAGGAGTATTAAAGGAAAAGTAGTTTGTAGCATCAAAAACTTGGATAAAACATTCTAATTCATTTCTTTTTTTTTTTTTTTAAAGGTTAAAGGTTAAGAATAAAATTTCATTCTTTACTGTGACCAACCTGTGTGGTGTCAGCATCTGCTACATTGTCATATCTGAAAATTGTGGGCTCTGGCTTTGTGTGAAGAATAATGGCATTGTCTGCAGTGTTAACATCCAGAACTCATGGTGCAAAGTCTTTTTCACTTGGATCAGGAGGGCAAACTCTTAGCAATATTTGAATTGAATCTCTTTGTAAAAATGTAGACAAAGAAAGCAGGTTTACAAATACTGAAACTTAATATATTTCATAAGCTATTAAGCTAAAAAGGGCAAGTGACTTAGTGACAAAGCACTTAGCTTCTAAACAGAGGGATCTTAGGTTCCAATCTGATTGATTTTGAATTTCAGGGATTTAAGGATGCACCTGAGTTCACTCATCTCTAATGGTTACCTGAAATTTTTTGGGGAAAGTAAAGGCAGTGGGCCATTGTGCTAGCAGCATGACACCCTAATCAGCCATAGAAACAAATGACATGTACATCATCTGTTCCATGTATTGCAAGGTCTGAAACTAGGTACTATTGAAATGCTTAAAAAATAAATTAAAAATAAAACATGACTCTTCAACACTAAATGACTAGCACTGCAACCATGCATGTGTTGAGTTACTATTGATCTTAATGTTAAAATTGTAAAAACAAAAATGGTTTGAAAAAAAAAAAGCTTAAACGAAGTGTAATTGTATCAATTAGTTTGGATCAGTCATGTAATCAAATTTCTAATAGATTATAATAAATTATAATAAGAAATTATAGTAATATTGAACAACAATAATAAATCTGTACGTTTAATAATAATTTTATCAATGATTTTTTTTAGATATTTCATGCTTTTAGCTTTCTCAGTATGCTATGACACTTATCTGGACCAGGGTGGATGTTACTGTAATTGATTTTTAAAGGCATTTAAAAAAAAAGGGAATGACCTGAATTCAAACTAGTATCCAGGCTCATGTCTCCTTGGGCTGAGGTGCTAACCAGTCTGCTAGTGAGGCACTTATAACTGGAAGATTGTATGTTTGTTTCCATTTAGAGGGGCAACCTATAAAGGGGACATTCAATTTATACCACCACTTCAGTCAAGTAACAGAACAATTTCTTTCCCTCATTCAAGATATGAAACAAAATTATAAATTACCAATAGTTATTTTACTAAATTTGTTAAATTATTTTATTGATTGTTGTATTATCAGGTAAAAGAAATAATTGTGAAAAGTTTCGGCTTAATCCGAGATTGGGTGTCAGACATAACATACAGGCAGATAGAGAGTTGATATAAGCTTTGTAAAAAGGTTCAACACCTAATGTATCTGGCATAAGCATCACTTATGTTGTAAGAAATTAAAAAGTTAAATACGTAAATAAAGGAAAACAAAGATGATCAATTATGCTTAATGTTTTGTTATAAATTACAGGGTGATTTTTTAAATTACCGGTACATTAAAAATAATTTACAATTATGAAAAACAGTATGAAATATTATGCTTTAAAGAAAATAATTAAATAAAATAAAAATGCTTAACCTGATTGATGGATCCATATATATTGCAGCTGTAAATTTAAAAAAATACATTGTTAATGTGTTGTTCTATCCAAAAACAAAAAATGTGTTCTATAAACATTGAAGTATAATTAAATACATAAATATTTAAAACAAAGCCTAATCATTTTTATGTAACAGTACATCAGAGCTATTAGTATTCAGAGAAAAAAAGAAAAACAAAGATTATATTAAGCATCTATAGCTGTATCAATAAATTTGGATCAGTCATGTAATTAAATTTTCAAATAGATCTACACCAGCATTTCCTAAACTTTTAACATATGCATACCTAGCCCCCCCCCTAACTGAGATGACAGATCATCTGTTCCTGGTTGTTAATTTTAATCTGAGACACTGTGCCACATCTGTTCCTATTTTTTCAATTTAATGCTGAAAAAGTAACGTTATATAAATTTTAATTTTGAAAAGGCAAGATATATTTCAGAACTTTTTCTTTTAAAACCGGATACACATTTGTAGCCTTTGAAAAAGTCAATTAGGAAATCAGAGTGCTTGTAATGCTCTCCATTATTCATTTGACTGTTAGAAAGTATTTCTCTTAAGGCCAGATATGGATCAAAATCTCTTCAACCCAAGTCTTGTCTCAAGGTTCCACAAAGGCAGCAACCATTTTTAGATTGGGTTGTGCCACATACATAGTGCCCAGACTCCAGTCATGAGCCCACTTACTACAAGGGGGCAAAGGCTGTGCTAACCACAGGTTATTTCTTCATATACCTATTTTGTAACTACAAAAGCTGTGTAAGTACCTCTATTCTGTGTCCTTAATTTGAAAAATGAAGTGTCGGACTTGCTGGGTTGTCAGGTCTCTCTTTCTGTTGGTGATATGAAATGATTATTTTATTATTGTAGACAAACAATATTAATTTTAATAAGACTCTAATCTCATACACTAACTGTAACTAAATCTACTAAATCTCTAGGATCTAGGATATTCTATATTATAACAATATTAATTATAAAATGGTACTATAAATGTAGACCACTTCACATATCTAGGTAGTATTGTGTCAAATAACACCTCACTTTCAAGGGAAGTTGATAACCGTCTGGCCAGGGCCAGTAGCGCTTTTGGATGCCTTCAGGCAAGAGTTTGACGGAACAAATTGCTCCGCCTGCCTACAAATATCAATGTCTACCAGGCGGTGGTTCACTCCACCCTTCTGTATGACTCTGAGACATGGGCACTATACAGAAAACAACTAAGACTTCTTGAGCGCTTTCACCAAAGATGCTTGTGCTCCATCATGGACATACAGTGTTAAGACTGCACTACAAACAGTGATGTCCTTGCAAACGCCAGTATAGACAGTATAGAGGGGCTTCTTATGGTCTGACAGTTACGCTGGGCAGAGCACGTATCCCGTATGGGAGACGAACGTATGAAAAAGGCAGTCTTTTTTAATGAAGTAAAAGGTGGTCAACGTAACAGAGGTGCTCCATGAAAACGCTTCAAACACCAGCTTAAGTGTCAACTTTCCTTAGCTGACATAGAAGAGAGCACCTGGTTGCAGGCAGCCTCAGAACGAGACAGCTAGAGGTCACTCACGAAGGCCACGGGATACACATTTGAGACAAAAATAAAATCCGCTGCCAAGGACAAATGCAGATGGCAAAAAAAAAATCTAAATCGACCACCGGCGGACAATGGTTATGCTTGCCCTGGATGTGGCAAAATATGTAGGTCACAGCTGGGGTTGCACAGTCATGGGAAATACAAGCATTCCTCTCTAATCTTGGGACTCAAAGACAAGCCTTATAATGTATAATAAACTACTACTACTAACTACTTTTAACTAGATCTAGATCTAGATCAAGTCAATCTATCTAGTTAGTTCTAGTAGTAGATATACTTAGATCTATAGGATACCATTACTATATATATAGGGGCTATACTAGTATATTATACTTAATATAGTCTAGGCAACTAGGCCTATGTCCTATGTGAATATTATTATCATATTTGTTGGTAATACTTTAGATCAGCGCTCAGAATAAAATGTATCCAAAATTTAATTTATATCACAATAGTGGTTTTAAAAAAAATTCATTTTGTTATAAAAAGTTACTTTTATTTTTTTACTTTAAATCAATAAAGTGCCTTAGCGACTTGTGGTCTGTGCGCTGCTGTATGTTCAAAAACACTCAAAAGTGGCCGAGTTTTTTTTTTTTTGAAGTGTTAGGGAACGAAACAATTACTTAAGTTTATATTTTTACCACAGACATAAAGGCATATAGACTATGTCTGTGCTTTTTTTTTTTTTTACCTGCAAAGTTTCTAAGGACAATATCAAAGTAACAGAACAATATTTGTTATGGGAGATTGCATACAATCAATTTAGGCCTATTTCGAAAATAAAATTTGTAAGAAAGAAAATGCTTGATGACTGCTTGGTGGTTTGGCTTCCTAACCGATGAGTCTCGGGTTCGAATCTCGGTGAAGAGTGGGTTAGGAATTTCTGGATTTTTAGGGTGCTCCTGAGTCCATCCAGCTCTAATGGTACCTGACATAAGTTAGCGAACTTAAAAGCGGTTGGTCGTTGTGCTAGCCACATGACATTCTAGTTAAGCGTCGTCAACTGCCTTATGGATTGCAAGGTCTAAAATAGGTGCTCTACTCTATATCTCTGTCTGTCTGTTAGGGGTGGACTGGGTATCAAAATCGGCCCAGGCATTTCAATACCATCCGGCCCATAAATTGTATATTATATGATGGACACGCAGATCTAGGTCTACCTGACGTCATAATCATTATGTTAAATTTGATAATGTATCGAAAGCTGTACACATGCTTACAGTGAACACTGTGTCCTTTTTAAGGAATAAAGTCTTTATATTGCTTTTTAATCGCAAAGTGTATAGGCCCTAAAAGGATGAAGCTCTATGGATTTAGGCTATTACATTATTTCGGAAAATTTGTTAGATTAAATTAATAGGCCTTAGTAGAGTATATTTAAAAAAAAAAAACAACTACTTGACTTCGCTCAGGGGCCACTTCCCCTGAAAAAAAGAATATTATAAAACATTTAACAATTTAATAGTGGCATCCATGCGGCCCTTATCTTATAAAATACAGACGTGATTTTAAAAAAAGAAGATGCTTACTCTAGTCCTACCGTCTACCGGCCCATTTGGATACCGGCCCACCGGGCATTTGCACGAATGTCCATATAGCCAGTCCGCCCCTGTTGTCTATCTATCTATCTATCTATCTATCTATCTATCTATCTATCTATCTATCTATCTATCTATCTATCTATCTATCTATCTATCTATCTATCTATCAACACGTAACCTGACATTAGTTAGGGAAAGTAAAAGTGGTTGGTCGGTGTGCTGGCCACATGACACTTTCGTTAACAGTAGGCCATAGCAACAGATGATCTTTACACTATCTGCCTTATAGATTGCAAGGTCAAAAAGGGGTGCTTACTTTATTTATGGCTGTCTGGTGACGTGGTAAGAGCGCTGGGCTATTGTCTCATTGGTACCGGGTTCAAACCCTGCCCTTTGCTTTACACAAGTAGTTCTGGCGAAGGTTTCTAGGATGTATTCATCTTCTATTCTGATGGAACATCCGAAACATATGAAAGGAAATTAAAACAAGTTAATACTCAAAGCCGACCATTGACTAAGAAAACTATTTTTAGAAAGATAAACTGCTCTAAATGACCTGAACTACTCTCCAGGAGTTCAATAGAGAACTCGGCCAGTGCTATGTGTACAACATTTCTATCCCATGGTCTCACTTGACTTGGTAGACAGGCCTGAGGGCATGCATGTTGATTTCCACGACATGTCTTTTTCATGATCTTTCTTTCTTTCTTTCTATCTATCTATCTATCTATCTATCTATCTATCTATCTATCTATCTATCTATCTATCTATCTATCTATCTATCTATCTATCTATTTATCTATTTATCTATCTATCTAATCTATCTATCTATCCGTACTTCCGTCTGCTTGTAGGCCAGTATAGTTCTATAAGCTCTCTCTCTCTCTCTCTCTCAGCAAGAGCTTTTCATGGGATATCAAATGTGGACATTTGGTTGTCAGGTTTTGTGTTATGCGCTCTGTTGTCTCACTCGTGCATAGTTTGAACCTCGCCCGCCACCCCACCAACGCCGTAGGATGTAATACACTTCATATTGAACATAAAGAACATCCGAAACTTGTAAAACATACACCTCTATACATTATATGTGTTTTGAAAGTCATTTACTGTCAGTTGTTACTGTCTATGCAAGATAGTTGATCCAGCACAGACAATTTAACGATTTCTTTAAAAAAAAAATAGGCCTACTCGCTGAAGGCTTGGTTTTTGAATTTCGGGATTTTTTAGGACACCTATTGTTCTGTTGTCACAAATTTATAATAAATTACTGTAGACGTTACTAATTAATAATGATAATAACGAGACTGTCTTTATCAAGGTAGACATATATAACTAACTTTTATTTCCGTCCGATTCTTTGCTTTCGCATAAAACATAAACAACAAACAATGACGTAATATCTTCTAATATTAGCACACCTATGAGCCCATCCAACTATAATAGGTACCTGACATTTGCTGGGATAAATTAAGGCTGTTGATCGTTTGTCAGCCACATGACACCCTCATTCGTTAACCGTTTGTCAAAGAAAAATAATCTCTATATCATCTGCCATGTAGACCGCAAAGTCTAAAAGTGGGTAGTTAATCGAGTCCAATCGTTATAGAAGACCTCAACCTTGACCTGCTTCGTCACAACCTTTGGCCCAGTTTAGACCAATAGATCGTCTCTGTTTTTGCCTTGGATAAAATCTCTTTCAATGACAAGCACGTTCATTCTTTGATGTTGCCTTCTTCTTTCTCCATCTGTTTCTTCTTTTTTTTTTACCTGGTACTTTTCTCTGAAGGAAGGCATTTACAAGCCCTGAGGATATTGTGATATGGCCATAGAGTTTTAGTTTGCGTTTTATTGAAAGTAGTTAGCAGGTCATCGTGGGGTCCATTCGCAGTGCTAATCCTGTCTCTAATCTCTTCATTTGTGATGAGGTCATATGTGATACCTAGGATCTTTTAGTAGCATCTCAATTTCATTGCTAGGATCCTTCCCTCTAGCTCTGCATTCAGAGTCCACCCAACTCTAAGGACCTTAGTTGAGGGAAGTAGAGGCTGGTCGTTGTGCTGGCCACATGACACTCTTGTAAACCGTTGGATAAAGATATAGATGACCTGAACATAATCTGCCCTATAAACCGCATGGTCTGAAAGGGTAACTACTTTTTACTTTTTAGTAGTATGGCTGGTTAACTAAGTTATTATAGCGTCATGCTACAGCGTGTGGGTTCGATCCTCGTACTGCCTAATTATTTTTCTCTTTAGAATGAAAGAAAAGAAGAAAAAAAGAAAAATTAAAAATGCATGACATAATTTATAAAATTTCTGAATTTTTTTTTTATTTAAACAATAATTATTAACAGTTACTTTACAGTGTGTCATCTAGACATCAATAGTAACATGATTTGAAACAAAATTATTCTAAAATTGAGACTCTCTTAATTAAACATGTTGATCTTCAAACGATGGAGATTAGTTAAACAATGTAAATAGACAGGGTAAACAATCCACGAATTATGGATTGATCCTAGTATCCTCCCTTTGCTTCTACAATCCTTTGGGGGGAAAAAATCATAGATATATGTATATTACATTTCTTTTTCTTATTAAAAAAAATAAACATTGCATTACTACAAGAATAAATTATTTTTTTTTTGGAACAATTTAATAATGTGATTTGTTTCGTCGCTAAGCACAAGTGCTATGAAGCAGTCAATTAAAATAAAAACTTCAATATACACATGATCAAGATTAAGATAAATAAAAAGTAATCTCTCTCTATATATATTCTTCTTCTTCCCTCAACAGTTTAAGAGTAAAGGAGAGATCACTCTCTTATTTCTGCGGATATTTCACGAGAAAACAAGAGGGGTGGGGTGGGGGGGGGGAGAACACGTTGTCACAAAATAGCAGAGCCGGACCGTTGAAATATCACTTTTTTTAAATTTTATTTCTACCTCACGTTAAAAAAAAATGGGGGGGGGGGGGGGAGTAATCTACACTGTAGTAACTATCGAGGCGACACGGAGCACGCTCAAGAGTTTGGACACTATGGAAAGATCACTCTTTTATATTTGCAAGTCGGACGGAGGGAGTTATACTAGAGTCAAAAAAAAAAAGAGAGAGGGGTGGGGTGAAGTACTATTCATCCGTCTCTAAATAGCAGAACCGGACTTAACCATTGTAGAGCCCTATGAGAAACGGATTTCGCGGGGCCAAGTTTGGGTAGGGATACTGATAATAATTTAAGTGAAAATTAAGAGTTTGTATTAGAAAATAAATTCGTCTTTGCATTTTATTCATTCTTTACTACGTACAGAATTACTTTACGAGCCTTGCGTGTAGCGAAGTCATATACAGTCTATCATAAAAATTCTATTTCCTACATAGATCACGCTCAATAGCAAGAATTACCAAATGTTTCAACCTATCTACGAGAATTGTTGATCTCAAGTAATTCTTCATTAGTTTGAGGCGCGAGAAGCTTCTTTCACTAGATTCCACAATTGTGGGTATTGCATAATGCCGTTTTTATTTTAGGATTGGCGTTTTCCATATTGAATGACACACCAAAATGACAATTTTCGTCTATATATTACATGAGATTTGTATAAGTTTTCAAAAGATTTTAATAATTTCATGATATTTCCAGGACTTTTTCGTATATTTTGCAATTTCAGAATATTTCCAGGACATCCTGTTAAATCGACAGGAGGCCGCGAGAAATCTGTTATAAGTTATAAAATGGTTTAATTGAATAATTTATACACCTAAAATTAGCGCGGGTCCTATAAAAGTGCGGGTCCCGCTGTGGTCGCATAGGATGGCCTAAGTGGCCTAAGCTAGGCCCTGCAAAATAGCGGCGTATGCTACGCCGCCGGTCGACTAGTAATAATGAAATCGGTAATTTAAATTATAATTACAACAGAAATAATGAACAACAATACCGCAACTATCAGATCACACGATTCACAAACAGTGAAATAATCATCTAGAACCCAATTACATTCTAAGCCATAGACATAGCAACACACAATATGAGAATAATGATGTCAATAATTTAATAAACTTATATATTAAAATAACAATATAAAATTCTATAGTAGGATTTAGCTTCTGAAAAAGGCAGAATTAACTTTATGAATACGTTTTTTTTTATTATTTTTTTTTTTTTTTTTACAGATTTAGAATTTAACAGTTCAGCTAATTTTTCAACATTGGGCCTGGAATAATATTTTATTTTTACCAACCTTAGTCTGTGTTGTTTAAAATGCTCACACACCAGCAGGTAATGAAAAGAATCACATCACCTATTTTTGGTGTACAAAATGGACACATTCTATCTTTAGTCATATTGCAACGGCCTGGTTCTATTGGAAGATGGTATTACTACTTCTAATCTTTAAAATAAGTAATTAAAACATGGTAATTTATTTCAAAAAGGTGGGCAGTCTTCAGAGACGGCGTTAGCATTGGACGGGGCCTGTGCGAGTGTCATTAGGGGCACGAATATTTGTAGGATGGGCTGAAGATGTTGAAAGATTCTCTTTGTGGCGGGGCTCCAATCTGTTTCTTCTCTTTTTCTCTCGATCTTTCTCTTTCTATCTCTTTCTCTCTCTTTCTTTAAAATAATGATTAGCCTAACATAGCACTTAAGAACACTACACGTTGGATACATCATACTCTTTCATAACACACTCTCTAAAACACAGGTTACACACAACACAGTATGAACTTTCTTAACCATGGGGACTAACTCTTCATACAAACACATACACATAAATACAATGTCAACATGTCTATCTTTTTATCTCTTTCTCTCTCTGTCTCTCTCCCTCTCGTCGAGTGTCATCGGGGCTCCAATCTCTCTCTTTCTCTCTCTCATTTTTTCTCTGTTTTCCTCTCTATATTTTTCTCTTTCCCTCTCATGTTAGCTTAACTAATAATAATAATAATAATAAGGCTTGTCTTGGAGTCCGAACATTAATGAGGAATACAACATTTCTCGTGGCTATGCAGTCCCAGCCGTGACCTACATATTTTACTACACCCAGGGCAAGCATAACCATTGTCCGCCGGTGGTCGATGAAGATTTTCTATACCTGCGACGCTAACCGTGACCTCCGTGTCGAAGGTGCCGCGCTAACACTAGACGCTGGGTACATCAAACCCTTTAATAACACACTCTTACATAACACACGTAACAATAGGAGCTTTCTTACCAAGGGGAATAACTCTACATACAAACACATACACATAAACTCAATGTCAATATCTCTATATTTTTCTTTCTCTCTTTTGTGTTTCTCTTCCTCTCTCTCTCGTCGTTTGGCATGCTTTGATTCTAGTATCCTCCCTTTGTTTCTACAAAACTGTATTTAAAAACAAATGAAGATAGCATTAGGGGCACGAATATTTGTACAATGGGCCGAAGGTGACGAAAGATTCTCTTTGTGGCGGGGCTCTTAAGGGGATTCGAAAATGAACTCGGTGTCATTGAACCAGCTGTCTGTGCACTATTTGTCGTTGCGCCTTTAGTGACTTCCACCTATTATTATTATGGGTTAGGTTAGTGCTCAGAGCACTTTTGGTCCAATCTCATTTGTAAACCGGAGGGGGGGGGGAGGGGGTATCTAGGAGTTGGTTTTCCTTTGGTGCTTCCTTTAGGAGCTCAGTAAACACAACTCTGCCCGAGTCGGGTGTCGAACCTCGAGCCCCTTTCTAGGTAGCCAAGCCAAGTTCAAGCTCACTTGGCCTCTCGACCACGCTTCCCACCTATCCCTTGGTCTGTTAGCCCGTTGGGGAACCACTCATGATCGCTCAACCGTCTTCCTCCATCCCTGTCTGAATGGAATCTCTTTCAAAGACAGGCCCCTTCCATTCTTTTATGTTGTTTTCTAATCACTTTCTCTGTCTGCCTCTTCTTTTTCCTGGTACTGTTCTTTGAAGAAAGGACTTTGCAAGTACTGAGGACATAATGGTATTGCCATAATAATTTTTTTTACAGTGGTCAGCAGGCCTTCATTAACCTATTATAATGTCTTGAATTAATTTCCTTATTTCCGACCCAGTGCAGTCTTGCCAATGTTGACATTATTTTCACGAGAAACTCGTGCGCTAATGGACACACGCGATGGCTGTGTAGAAGCACGGAGATACTTTTGGGCTGTATGACACGTTGCGGGGTTGACTGCAGACGCTTTGTACTAGATTGACACATGAAATGAAGTAACGTCTGTAATACATAAGATATGAAGATGAGGGTACGCAACAGGATCCACTTTATTCAGAATCTTATTATAACAAGCGAGGAAGATTGTTGTGTGTGTTAAGGTATGGACCTAGATTTAGTTAGAATCTAGACTTGGGGGGGGGGGGGTATTATGGATCTAATTGTTATAACAATAGGCTTCATGATAGAAATTTAGATTTTGGGTTTTTCATCACCGGAAAATATATTTAGATCTATTTTAAAATATTTTTTTTTTACATTTTTTTTTTTTGTAGTAGCGCTATCGCAATATTATTGGGTTGGAAAGATTACATAACTCTCACAAAGCAACACCAAGTATGCAACGAGATCGCCAACCATTAATAACCTTGACCTTGTGCTAGTACAAGTGGGGAAAAGAATAAGGTCATCAGACGTCTGCCCATCCATACAGACAACTCTTGTTACCTGTCAAGTGTCAAGTCTGAGCGTGTCGAAGGCGCCGGTCTGAGTGTCAAGTTTTAGTGACGTCACGGGAGGTGAAGGAGTTAGAATATCCAATCAGGGACAAGATAACATGTTTATAATATGTGTCTTAAAAACAAAGATTAAAAAAAAATAATAATCGACACATAATTTATAGTTGTGTACCAATCAATGATTGTAATTAATTATCCTATTAGGTAATGTAGGCCTACCAATCAATAATCAATAATCATTGATTGCAGGTAATTAATTAGTAGTGTATCAATCAGTCAGGGGCGGACTGGGTGTCAAAATCGGCAAGGGCATTTCTATACCATTCGGCCCAAAACTTGAATATCATATAATGGGCATCCAATTCTAATTCTAGCTGACCTAAAAATCGTTTTGTTAAGTTTGATAATGTATCGATAACTATACGCATGCATACATTGAACTCTATATCTTTATATGAAATCTAGGACTTATGTTGCTTTGTAATGGATAAGTATGTAGAGGCCTTTCAAGGATGAAGCCTGCTACGGGTGTCGGTTATTACATTATTTCGGAAAATGTGATAGATTAAATTACCATTACACTTTAAGAGTCTGTTAAAATTGTTTTTTTTTTAACACGACGCTCGTAGGCCCCCTTTTACAACAGAATACTATAACATCTTTAACAATTTAATACTTTCTGTAGTTGCATTCGTGAGGCCCTTTAGGTGGACTTACCGGCCCATTTAGTTACCGGCCCACCGGGCATTTGCCCGAATGCCCATATAGCCAGTCCGCCCCCGAAATCAATCAGTGTTGGTAACTGACAATATACCAGTCAGTGATTGTTGATAATAAACTATTTGTTTTATATTTGATAACAAAAAGCCAATATTTGATTTGGAAAAGTTTAATTAGGGAAAGGGGTGATATGGTCAGACCAGTGCTTTTGTTTTCAACGTAGGCAAGAAGTATTACTTTTCTTGTATTTTAACGTTTATTATAAATTTATTAATAATTTCAAGTTAGGCAATTCATCATTGAGTACCGGCATCTTTTTTAAAAGCCCTGGGGAAGATCATTAACTTATTGCACGAGTCACGATGAAGTTTAGCACTGAGCCGACTTTTGCGCTGATCGCGAAAGACCCGCTCGGGAAACTAACCGTAACTAACCCTTCCTTGATGTTAGCGCTACCAGAAAAAAAAAATCTAAAGCAGAGAAAATTACGTCATATACGGTTGATGGTAGACTGGCAGACGTCTGTGTCGTGGGATGAAATGTAAGACTAAGACGGAACTGTTAGATGGGTCAACCGAACTGGACACTTCGTAACAGTATAAATGTCAAATTGGACCTCATTCACCAATCGTAAACAAACAACATTTTGTCACGTGATTTTATTGATAAAACAATGGAAAAAAAAACTGTCACGTGTCAACGATCATGAATTAAACATGATATCGTAAATTATATAGAAGATAAAAAGCACCACGTGGCTAAATGCTGTTTGTTTACGATTGGTGAATGAGGTCCAAGGTCGACACAGGGAAAACCGGGGGTTGGGTGCGATGTGAGCTACTACCCCCCAGCTCCATTTTGTTTTATCTGCTCTAAAAACTCCAAGGGGGGATAAGTACCTGTGTGGTGAAGCACTTGGCTTCCAAGGGTTCTCAGCAAGAATTTCTGAAGACTGGTATTTTTAATTGCGTGATCATTATGACGCCTGTTCTACACAACTCTAATGGGTACCTGGCATTAATGGGGCGGGTTAAAGGAGGTTGGTCGTTGTGCTGGCCACATGACACTATCGTTAAGCCTCGGCTTTTTAAACAGACAGGGCCGAAAATAGAACTAGTAGGCCTACTTTTACATTTAATGTCATTTTAAAAACAATATGCATATTTTAGCTTTAAAATTGTAAGCTTGTAGTCTTGAGTTTGTGAATGCTGAAGATTAAGTGACTAAGGACGATTGCTGCATTTAACGTGGCCAAGCAGACCCACTTGCGACCTGCATATTTTGCCACAACTTATGCATAAAAAGCAGATTTTCTGGGTTCTAAGTTCTTTTTTTTTCGTCGACTGCGCCTGTCTTATCTGATGAATTACAGACGTTATTTCAAAGAAATTATATCTTTGGCCTGTGAGAATACAGTTATGTTAGTTAATAAGTGATTTAGTATATTCCAAGTCATTGGTTTTCCTGAATGATTCCCATTCCGTGCTCTAATAGCACTAGGGAAGAAGGAGCACTTGTAAAAAGTATGAGAATCTAGTTATGCTAGTTAATAAGTGAATTTAGTATCTGCCAAGTCATTGGTTTTCCTGGCTGATTCAGGCTACCCATTCCGTGTTCTAATAGCACTAGGGAAGAAGGAGCACTTGTAAAAATTATGAGAATCTAGTTATGCTAGTTAATAAGTGAATTTAGTATCTGCCAAGTCATTGGTTTTCCTGGCTGATTCAGTTACCCATTCCGTGCTCTAATAGCACTAGGGAAGAAGGAGCACTTGTAAAAATTATGAGAATCTAGTATGCTAGTTAATAAGTGAATTTAGTATCTGCCAAGTCATTGGTTTTCCTGACTGATTCAGGCTACCCATTCCGTGCTCTAATAGCACTAGGGAAGAAGGAGCACTTGTAAAAATTATGAGAATCTAGTATGCTAGTTAATAAGTGAATTTAGTATCTGCCAAGTCATTGGTTTTCCTGACTGATTCAGGCTACCCATTCTGTGCTCTAATAGCACTAGGGAAGAAGGAGCACTTGTAAAAATTTGTCCTAGCATTCGCCGCTATTTTGCAGGGCCGGCTTTAGGCCACTGTAACCTATGCCACCGCAGTAAGCCCCGCACTTTCATAGGACCCGCGCTAATTCTAGGTGTAAATTATTAAATTAAACCATTTTATAATTTAGAACAGATTTCCCGCGGCCTCCTGATTTACCAGGAGCTCCTGGAAATCTCCTGAAATTGCAAAATATACGAAAAGGTCCTGGAAATCTCCGGAAATTATTAAAATCTTTTGAAAACTCATACAATTCTCCAAACCGAGGGATCTCTGATGCGAATCTCAGTGAAAATTTTTTTTGAACTTCGGGATTTTTAGGACACCCCTAAAATTATGCCGTAACATCCTCTCCTTTTTCAAAATTTTAATAATCAAGACGCATTTCAACCATCCATTTAAATACCTTTTTTAAAAAAGTAAATTCTAGTATCTGTTATACTGAAGTGGATCGGACCGCTGTCTTTATCTTTCCTTCTTTTTTTCTCTCTCTTTCTTCCTCTCTCTCTTTCTCTCTCTGGAACCCACCTTTTCCCCCCAGCATTTTTTATAATCACTGACCTAGATTTTTTTACTTGCAGTGGAAAACTCGATTGGCTATTTACACAAGAATGACAAAACAATTCATAACAAAACGGTACACATACACACACACACACAAGCTGACCTAAACTACAAGCCACTCTTGTCACAGCAGTACAGAGCAATTCACAACACATAAATACACAACAGTGTTTTTTAATGCCCCCACGCCCTTGAATTCTAGAAACACTTTTAATGACGCCCTTTCCTAATTCACCTTAGGCTGGCCCTGCTACCACTACAGCCCAACATAACCAACACTCTGTATGGCAGTGCGGAACAACTGAAGAGAACAGCACACTTTATTCATTGGCACAGTCACAAAAGAGCTCACAGCTCAGCAGCAAAAATCTGGCTAGAAAAGTAGAAGAATTGGTATTGGACATCATAAACATTGCTTTAGAATATCAACTTGGGCCTTTAGGAAAACAAATTGTATGCCCTCACTACCCCCTAAATACATTTATTGGGGTTTGTGTTCTCTAAAAAAACAACAACTCCTATTTGGTTTTAATTTTAATAGTTTATTTGACCCCTTTTGAATGCCCTCTTCCCATACAAAATTTATTTTAGCCTGTGAATTTTAGAACACTTAAAAAAAAAAAAAAGCAACATCCCCGTAAAACACTTTGAAAATCCAACAGGTTTGTAAATAATCCCTCATACACTCTAACAGCTCTATGGATTATACCAGTGATTCCCAACCTATTTCGACCCCGCGGGCCATATTAATTTCCGACACTCGTGTCTCGTGCCACATGACCGAAAATCTACGAAAACGATATGAAATTGACATGATTCAATTTTAACAGAAACGTGTGGATCTAGTACAGGGGTTCTCAACCTGTGGATCGCGACCCCCTTGGGGGTCGATTGACGATTATAAGCCAGGGTTCGCCTAAGACCATCGAAAATAACGATTGTTATTGTCTATTCTTCTATTGCTGTATGTGTGTGTGTGTGTGCGGGGGTCGCGGAAGAGTGGGGGATTGTAAAAAGGGGTCGCCGAGCATAAAAGGTTGAGAACCGCAAATCTAGTATTTACATCAATGAATGGGATAATGGAAGTTATCTTATATAAATCGCTTCGTTTCTCTAATTAAAATGTGAGCAACACTGTAGCCAGTTTTACCAAAGATTAATTTTCTTGTCTCTTTTTGATCATCGATCCTCCAATCTCTAGGTGTAGTTTAACAATCTTTTTACTCGTGGCTCAGACCAAGAATGCAGCCATATTTGGTTGTTTGTTTTTTTTTGCCGTGTGTTATGTATTATTATACGTTGTTGTTTTTTTTTAAACAGCCTTTCTTTTTTTATAAAACAAATATGTTTGCTTATCATCATGTTCCACAAACAGCTAAATTTTAAGATCCGTTCACTTCTCCTGGTAGATTCTAAATTCAGAGTCCACACGTAGTTTCTTCGGCTCTCCCATTTTGTAAACGCACAAATATTAAATGCCATGGTACCAATCCATCAGAGAAAAGTCAAGGCCCTAACTTATGGAAGATACATTTTTCAATGAAATTTTCTACACTTTGTGCTATCGTTCGTTCGGATGAAACCACGTTTCGGGCCCATTCTGGTCAGTAGGCCTTATTTTGGGCATCACTGGATTATAAATTCTAGAAATTATAGGTCTAATCCAGTGATGCCCAGAGTAACGGCCCGCGGGCCAATTCCGGCCCGCGACGTGGTTCCAACCTTAATAAATAAACTAAATGAATACAACGGATGAGACCTATATAATTACGTTTGTAAGTAGGTCAAGTAGTGCTACAGGTTTTAAATAAAACTATTTAAAACGGTTTATTCTCTATTTTTTATCTATTCGATGATGTGGCCCGCGACACGAGTGTCGGAAATTACAATGGCCCGCCGGCCCCAAAAAAGGTTGGGCATCACTGGTTTAGACTACTCTAGACTGTAGAGGAAAAAAAGTTTATCTTTGTTTTGTATTTAAAGCTCAAAATGTAAATGAATAATAATAATAAGGCTTGTCTTCTAGTCCGAAGATTAATGAGAAATGCAGTATTTCCGTGGCAACGCAGACCCAGCTGTGACCTACATATTTTGCCACATTCACGACAAGCAAATTAAAATATACCTTAGTGATTAGGAGGATGCGCGGTGGCTGAGCTGTAAAGCGCTTGACTTCCGTGGTCCCGGGTTCGAATACTGGTGAAGACTGGGATGTTTAATTCTGGGATCTTTCGGGCGCCTCTGAGTCCACCCAGCTCTGATGATTAACTGACATTAGTTGGGAAAAAGTAAAGGCGGTTGGTCGTTGTGTGGGCCACAAGACGCCCTCATAAACCGTTGGCCACATAAACAGATGACCTTTATATCATCTGCCTATAGACCACAAGATCTGAGAGGGGAACTTAAGTGATAAAATGGTAAAAGTAAAAATGAAAGATGTTTCTACAACATAAAGTTGTAACAAATGAGAATGCGGCTAATGTTAATTAAAACGACACTTCCGAAAAAAACAATTCTGATGAAAATACAAAATAAACATTTACGGGAACGTTCGGATATTACGCAATACCAAAATATCATGTAGTTTGACCCCAATAAAGGAGGCATAAAAACCCAGTGCAAAGCCCTCAGCCCCCCTGGATGACAAAGTGGTCATCATCGAACCACGATGGACGAACTATATATATATATAGTATAATATAACAAGAAATTCGAGTTTTACTAAAGATTTTCATAAGTTACATTTTTCATCATTGTAGCTATAGAAATGATCTTCGGGATCTTCGGGCGCCTCTGAGTCCACCCAGCTCTAATGGGTACCTGACATTAGTTAGGGAAAAGTAAAGGCGGTTGGTCGTTGTGCTGGCCACATGACACCCTTGTTAACCGTAGGCCACAGAAACAGATGACCTTTACATCATCTGCCCTATAGACCACAAGGTCTGAAAGGGGAACTTTACTAGCTATAGAAATGATGGAAAATGTATCGACCTTTTTTCGGCGTATTGATGAAGCATTCAGTTTTTTCTCCCAATAGATATAAGATTTAAAAAAAAATGCTGATTATGTCACAATGTAATCAGGTCGACTGCCGAGCGGCGCCCCGGAAGTGTACATATATTATAATACAGACGATACTTCAAAAAAGATGATTACTTCCTACGCGTCATGCTTAACATTGACTTAACATTCAGCCATAAAGCCCTACATCGTGCGACAGTCTAATAACACGTCGGAAAACCCGTGGTGTTGAACAAAAACACGGGGTATATTTTCCACTGATAATTTAAAATTAAAAACAACCTGTGTGATGACTTTCTAATTGTTATTGAACAAGAATCATCTATCAAAGTAAAAACTAATAAATCTCAATAAAATATCAATCTACAGAACTTTATTCTCTAATAAGTTTCTATGGCTGCCTGGTCGTGCGGTTTGCGCGCTGGACTGTCTTATCTTATCTTATATAATACAGACGTTACTTCAAAAAAGAAGATGATTACGTCCTACGCGTCATGCATTTAGTCATGCATATTAACCAATGACTTAAATTCTGCCAAGTCACTGGTTTTCCTGGCTAGCTCAGGCAACCCATTCCATGCTCTAATAGCACTAGGGAAGAAGGAGTATTTGTACAAATTTGTCCTAGCATTTATCGATGGTCCAGGGTTCAAACCCTGCCCACTCCCATCCCCCGTCGTCCTGCGGGAGGTTTGGACTAGGAAGTAATTATCTTCAACTCTGAAGGAACATCCGAAACATGTCAAACATTTTACAAACAAAACATTTTACAAACAAAACATTTTTACAAACAAAACATTTTACAAACAAAACATTTTACAAACAAAACATTTTACAAACAAACATCTCACAGCCTACACAGACAGGCCTAGCAGACGTTCAACTGTCGTTCTGCAGTCCTGACCTCACATTACCCCTCGCTAGGCTGACCCATTGGACTGATAAAGAACAGGGGCATAACCTAAGGATGACACTCATACACCAAGATAAACACAAGCACACTGGTTTATAATATTCGGACCCGCGAAAGTCAAGGGACCTCTGTATCTGTTAAAATTTCTACAGCGTGTTAACAAACATAATATAGGCTTTGATAACACACCAATCCTAAACACGAGAGTTACAATGGCATAATGATCTAAATAATTTGTGTTATTTTATTTTAATTCTGTAACACGAGAGTTACAATGGCATAATGATCTAAATAATTTGTGTTATTTTATTTGAATTTTGTAACACGAGAGTTACAATGGCATAATGATCTAAATAATTTGTGTTATTTTATTTCAATTTTGTAACACGAGAGTTACAATGGCATAATGATCTAAATAATTTGTGTTATTTTATTTCAATTTTGTAACACGAGAGTTACAATGGCATAATGATCTAAATAATTTGTGTTATTTTATTTGAATATTTTTTTGTTACGTTACAAATCTTCAGACCAACCCCCTCCCTTGTAAAAAAGCGTAACAAATATGTGTACCCCATTCACCTTTAGCCGTTGGGCCTACGTAATACCAGCTGCCTGTTCGTGCGGTTTGCGCGCTGGACTGTCGTTCGGACTTATCGATGGTCCCGGGTTCAAACCCTGCCCGCTCCCATCCCCCGTCGTCCTGCGGGAGGTTTGGACTAGGAAGTAATTATCTTCAACTCTGAAGGAACATCCGAAATAAGTAAAACATTTTACAAACATTTTAGAACGTTCCCTTAAGAAAAGTAACTCAGTAACTCAAGACTCCACTGGGATAATTTCCACGGCTACAATTCCTAAATATAGAAGTGGACCAATTTCTGAAACAAATAATGATACATAATGATATATACATATTAAACAATAATGAACAGCATCGACAGGGACCAAGTTCTTAAATGAAAGTAGTGAGTTAAATGCGACGAAAATAAGGCACTGCGCCGACCGAGGCTCGAACCAGTGACCCCGGAAAAAAAAAATCCCTGCATTGAATATGCAAAGGGAACCAACCGAACTTAAATACCGAGAGGAGCAAGATCACAGTTGCGCCGCATTACAAGTGAAAATCCGTGCACTCAATAGATGTTTTATCGAAATAAACATGGCTGAGATTCCTTATCTCATTCATTCCAGCCCTCGAAAGGCTTAATCCAGCCGGCCTCTTTTGTTTTGTTATAATAACGAACAATAACGATTGCATTTAAATATTATCTTATCTTATATAATACAGACGTTACTTCAAAAAAAGAAGATAATTACGTCCTACGCGTCATGCATTTAGTCATGCATATTAACCAATGACTTAAATTCTGCCAAGTCACTGGTTTTCCTGGCTAGCTCAGGCAACCCATTCCATGCTCTAATAGCACTAGGGAAGAAGGAGTATTTGTACAAATTTGTCCTAGCATATGGGACGAGGAATGGGAATTTCAATATTAATAGTTCACTGGTTGTATCTGCTGATCCGAAATTTGCAACACGGTACATTAAATGCCGTTTAAACACGTGAGTGTCGAGTTTGTGTTTTTGTTCCCATTATTACAAAGCTTATAGCAACTTATTCTGTCTGGTAAAAAATGTGTAAACGTTATTTCTCCGACACCCAAAATCGAATGAAGCTGAAATTTCGCACAATTATTTCTTTAACCTGACATCAAAAGAATCAATTTAAAAAAAAAATATTAGCTAATTACCTGTTAGAAATTAATAATTTTGTTAGGTGTCCCGAGCAAGGGAAAGAAATTGTACTTGGCTGAAGTGGTGGTATTGACTGAATAACTGTCCTTTATATGTTCTAATAATAATAATAATACTAATCTTTATTATCCGTAAGGAAATTTGTCTTACAATTTGTGCATTACACCAAACAAAAAACATTATAACTATAAGAAACCAAAGTGTACATTCACATCAGACTCACTCATAATTTACATGTGACAAAGTTTATACCAGATTGTTCTTATTTAATGATTTGATTGCCAGGGGAACAAAAGAGTGTTTGTGTCTGTTTGTCTTTGCTATCGGTGTCTTGTATCTTATTTGTGATGGTAAAATTACAAAATCCCGACACAAAGGGTGATTCTTTATTTTGAGGATCTTGTTTTATTTTGAGGATCTTGTTTTATTTTGAGGATCTTGTTTTATTTTGAGGATCTTGTTAGCTTTTTTATACTTTAAAGTAAGTTTGTAACAAACAATAGATAACTATACAATCTTCTCTATAGACAGCATTTTTACTTTCATCATGTAGGCCCTTTTTTTTTACACTCATGTTCATTGCGCAGTCTTGTTCGACCCACCCCTATGTGGTTATCCTTCTTAATTGCGGTCCACGTGTTAAATTAACATACGCCTGCCGTTATGGTTAACCCTCTATAGGGCCTTCCTCCACCTATACATTACAGACCCGCCATTCTGTCTAACACTAATATGTTAACTCGAGTATACAGCTGAAAGGGTAAATAAAAAAAGGGGTGGGAATATAGACTACATGACAGACATAAGTGTAAACGTAGGTCAACTTGGCCCCCGGGTACGCTATTCTGCCTGGTCGTGCGGTTTGCGCGCTGGACTGTCGTTCGGATTTATCGACGGTCGAGGGTTCAAACCCCGCCCGCTCCCATCCCCCGTCGTCCTGCGGGAGGTTTGGACTAGGAAGTAAACTATCTTCAACTCTGAAGGAACATCCGAAACATGTAAAACATTTTACAAACAAACAACGTGGCACCCGGGGTGGAAACGTTTGCTTGAGGAAGTAATTAGGCTAAATGAATAGCAAAACAAAACTCCTGTGGGAGAGTCCAAGGGAATGCGAGAGCTGTCCCATTGCACGGTGCGGAGTTGAAAGAGAGCTTCCACGTCCCTGTCGATAATCCACTCGCCGTTCCTCAAGGGACCGTTACACTAATGGCGAGTCCTGCACGGTTAGCTTGGTGCAACATAGGGAAATGGCGGAGGTTCCCGGTGTGCTCAGCCTTCGGTCATACATTATAGTCCATGCGCCGGAGTACCGGATATATCGGAAATAGCAATGTTTTACATAGACTTGGATCTCTTCCAGACAGAACGGTTTTGTTCAAGCAGGCTTACACGCCTAGAGCTCGAAGAGCCTTCGGCTCAACTCTTTTGACTATCACAGACGGCCTACATGGTGAAATTAAAAATGTTGCTTATAGTTCAGTGAGGGTCCATTTAAATTGCTCAGCTAGCAGCTCTAGCTTTTAAGATTGCGCTTTGTTCACCTTTTTTTTTTTACGACTAATTTTTATCACATACTATCCTCATGCTTTAGAAAAAATAACAAAGAGACTCGGAGTAGGCCCAATCTCTAGCAATCATTTTTTTTTTTGGGGGGGGGGGGAAATAATAGCAACAAAAGGTCTAATGTATCAATTCCCTGTATGACTCTTTCATGTACAAATAACTATAGCTTATAGTCGTAACTGGGTCAAACGTAATCACTACACGTTTTTCTATTCAAATCCGATTGGATGTCGTTTATTTACGAAATAAACTATGTTAATGCTCACTTTCGGCTACTTGTTATATATATATATATAGTTCGTCCATCGTGGTTCGATGATGACCACTTTGTCATCCAGGGGGCTGAGGGCTTGTTTTAATGCTAAGGTGAACTGTTAAACAATGATAGCCTTGTAGAGTCGACAGGTCATAAGATGTTGTTTGTACCGAAGCTGAAACAAAAAAAATTGTCATGTTAAGAACTTCGTAATTCATTGATAGCAAATAGATCCCGTGAAGGCTTCCAAAATATTGAGTAACAAATTCTAGTTAATGAGAACTGATCTGAAATGGCGAAGCTGAAGGTGACAAGGAAATCGCGGATTTCTTTCAGGCGCGGGGACTGGGGCGGTTTCCCCACTTGCCACCCCTAGGGCCGCTACTGCCTATACAAGAGCGAAGGTATCAGAGTCAAGTCACTTCACGTTACCTCGCAATTTCACAAGTGCGATTCAAAGTCAGAGTCAAGAACCAGCACAGTACAGATAGAGTTACGTTGTTGCTAATTGTACAGTAGCCAATGAGCTGTGATTCATTGGACATTAAAGGAGTCTGAGTTGTCAAGTTCTTTGAATTGGTTGTGTCGTGTGGTGCAGGTTACAGAGAGCCTGGATAGTGAGAAGCATTACAATGAATGGACTGACAATTATAATGTTTAGGCCTACTTATTTGTGCACAGTAATAAAGCAGTCCCTTAGCCATGAACTTGCTAAGTTACAAATACAATAGATGTCGTTATCCTCTTTCAGTCGTAGAACAACTTATGATTTATCTCTAAAACTCTTTCTCGTGTGGCCATGGAGCCAGGGCCGGTCTTAGACCACTGCAACCTATGCGGCCGCATTGGCCCCGCACTTTCATAGGCCCCGCGCTAATTCTATGTGTGTATTATTAAATCAAACCAGCATAACTTATATTACAGGTTTCCCTGGGGCTCCTGATTTTCCACGGGCTCATGGAAATCTCCTAAAATATAGACAAAATTGTCATATTGGGGTGTCATTCAATTACTTGAGGTCAACAATTCACGAAGATAAATTGAACAATTTGGCAATACTTTCTATTGCTTTTGAGAGTGATCTATGCTGGAAACAAAATTTTTATGACTTCGCTACACGCAAGGCTCGTATAGTTAACTTGATCGAAGTATTGTACTTTGTAAAGAATGAATAAAATGCAAAGATAATTTTTTTTCTAATTCAAAATCTTAGTTTTTACTTATCCCTACCCAGACTCAGCACCTCGCAATCCGTTTCGCATAGGGCCCCGCAATTGTTAGGACCGGCCCTGCGTGGAGCTCAATTTTCTAGAGACATTCTCGTAAACATATAGCGCAGGTTAAAAGGTGCCGTTCTCTTTGAAGGTAGCGGAGCCAGTCATTTTTCGTTTGGCAAGCTTTTCTTCTAGAGCCGATTGTCTAGATTGGTGAAGAGCCGATGCCTCATCCTGGCCATGGATAAAAGCCTTTCCTTGGTCAAGAGGTCCATAATAGGGAACCGGACGTTCTCGGACCTTAAGGACATCTGAATCTAGAGCCGAGTCCTATGTTTTTGTTTTCGCTGTCCATAGCTTTCTTGGTCACCATCTCTCTCTATTGTGATAGGTCTTGCCCTTGTAGTTGTTGATGACTGCCTGACTTCGACAGATTACTCCGGAGATGTCTGGGTTCCTTGCACTGGTGTATTTGATGTAATTAAGTAACAAGACCTACACATGTAGCAAGTAGAAAAAGACCTAGTACAAACCGTTATACAGATGATCAGGGGCGGACTGGCTATATGGGCAATCGGGCAAATGCCCGATGGGCCGGTACCCAAATGGGCCGGTAGGGCCACCGAAGGACCACATGGATGCCACTATAGTAACCTACATATCAAATTGTTCAAGGTTTTATACTATTCTCTTCTAGAAAGGCCACTCTGAACGTAATGTGTAAAAAGAAATCTTTCACAGACTCTACAGTGTAATAGCCTATTTTAATCTAATATTTTCCGAAATAATGCAATAGCCTTCATCCGTTGACAGTGCCACTAGTTGGCTTCATCCTTTTAGGGCCTACATACTAAGCGATTCAAAAGTAACATAAGGTTTTTATTTCTTATATAGATATAGAGGTCACTGTAAGCATGATTTCGAGGGCAGCTAGACTTAGAATTGGAGGCTCATCATATGATATAGAATGTGTGTGCCGAATTGTATAGAAAGGCCCGGGCCGATTTTGACACCCAGTTCGTCCCTGCAGATGATGTTTAATATTGAAAAGGGCCACGGTCGAGTCTCCGTCTGTAATATCGCGTTATCCCTATGAAGTCGTAACACCAACTGACTTTATTTACAAAAATAATCTAGAACCCAAGTAAGTTGCGACACCACTAAATGCCGCGTTCAAAGTATGCCAATTATGGTGCGTCTCTATACAAACTATACTAACTAAGTGTCTCAGACTACATTGTGCGTTCCAGGGTTATGTCCTCTCAATGGTCAGCGCCAATGACCACTGCCTTGAGGTTCCGTTTGATTACATCTACATATTATTGTTTCTTGAGCCAGTCGCGAGTTGTCCATAAAGAATGACCTCTGCATTGCGATTGTCTTACATCCGGTGACATGAACAATCTGGTTTAAAAGTGTATGTTCTTTTAGAGAGTTTTAATCTAGATCTATATGTCTTATAAATAAAGAGTGTTAAAAAAAAGACAGATTTGATCGAGCGACTTTCGGCTTGTAAGAAATTAGCGTTCCGATTGCGAAGCGTTTGTACACCGTGGCGCACTCGCGCGATTTTCACGCCGTATTGTATTTAATATGGTCCAGATGTTTAACAAAACATATTTTATCAGGCCTTTATGGAAAACTCCTTTAGATCTTTCATCTATAATCGAGTTAACACCTAGTTGAACGCTAGACAGAATAGCGGCTCTTGACGTAATAAAACTTTCTCGGAAAGGAATCATCACCAATAAAATGTTCAATCTGTTAACATTGAAAATACTGTTAGAATTCTGGCGGTGATGCGGATAGGGGTACTTGTGTAGTGTGTCAGAAGAGCGGTCAACCGTGACGAGTCGTGACGGTCAACCGCGACATGGCTACGCGAGCGATGCTCTGTCTGGTTCTAGAAGGCCTAATGGACCCTATCAAAAGAGGGAAGGTGTCAGAGTTTCCATGAGCTACGATTCAGTACGGTACGACTGAGTTCAGCAAGATACGGAAACAGAGCCTGCTAGCATCCGTAAGGGCTCAACACATTTTTTCCGAGAAGGAATAGCGAAACTTGTCTTCAATGTTATTGTTGAAGTACACTTTGATTTTAATAAAATGTCTAATTTTAGTTTTTTTTTCGCAGTTATTTTTTATTTTTCAATTTCATTTAGGGCCAACAATATTTGATTTTTTTTTTGGCACATCAGCACATTTTAGGCCATGTCGTGCCCTAATCCCCCAAGGATTATTTTCCCTATCTAGGTCAAGCGTTAAGTTATACAAATGAGGTATTTAAAATTCGGTCCACTAACATCTCAAAATTCATTTCACCTAGTTGTTATGGAGTGCATGTGTGTGTTTCTACGGTGACGGTGGGAAGAGGTTAGCGATTGGTTGTGAATGATGCAACATAAGTGGTATAGTCGTCATTCGGTCTTAGTAAGGACAGACGCATCCAGAACTTGAGACTGAAAGGTTGTGTTATTGTAGTGAGTTAGATTTTGTTATAAAATGTTACAACAATTATATTATATATCGGCCTCCTTACGTCGTAGAACGACTATGGTTCACCTCGAACACTTTTTCATATGGCTGTGGAGCCCTATTTTGCAGAGACACTCCCGTCCACATATATTGCAGGTCAATGTGGCTTTCGCTTTGGTGGTATAAGAGGAGCTGGCCATTTTCCATGCGGCACGCTTTTCTTCAAAATGTTTGTTTTACATGTTTCAATGGTTCCTTTAGAGTTGAAAATAGTTTACTTCCTAGTCCAAACCTCCCGCAGGACGACGGGGGATGGGAGCGAGCAGGGTTTGAACCCGGGACCATCGATAAATCCAAAGGACAGTCAAGCGCACAAAGCGCACGACCAGGCAGCCATCAAGAGCTGAGGTCCATGTTTTCTCGTTGTCCATAGCTTTCTTGGTCACCGTCTCTCTCCAACTAGTGCGGTCTAAGGCTATGTCTTCCCAATGGTCAGTATCAATGTTTACTGATTTTAAATCCCTTTTTTTTCATATCAACCTTATGGAGAACGGGGCGAACAATTTTTCTTCAGCCAGACGCAAGTTGCCCGTACAGAATGATTTTCGGGATGCGATTGTCCTCCATCCGGCGAACATGTCCGAGCCAGCGCAGGCGGCGTTGCCTGAGGACTGTAAAGATGCTGGGAAGGCCCTTTCTCGCGAGGATCTCTGTATTACACAGGGTTTTCTTTCCATGTTATTTTTAAGATCCTACGAAGTCAGCGCAAGTGGAATGACTTTAGTTTCCTCTCTTGTTTTGTGTAGGTTGTCCACGACTCACTGCCGTACAGTAGCGTGCTAAGAACGCATGCCTTGTAGACCTCCATTTTGGTCGCTGTGGTGAGCTTCTGGTTTTCCCAAACTCTTTGTAGGAGTTTTTTTTTTACTGTTATTACTAAAGTCTACTATATTTATTTCATTTTACCACAAGTTGATTTTGTCTATATTATAAATAAAGTTATATTAAGTATTATTCACAAGGAAGTTATTCAAGTTATTTCACGTTGTATTATTTAAGATATAATACGCCTACAGTGGTTCAGTTGTCTACCAGCAGCTTGGTGCTACAAGGTCAGCAACCGGCAACAACACTAGGGTCTTCAACTATTTAAGACCGGCTCTGACGGAGAGGGCAGCTGAGTTCTTATTACAGCAGTACAGAGGGTAAATAGATATAGCCTACATGACAGAACATTTGTAGATATAGTGCCTATATATGGCAGAATATTTGTAAAGTCAAGTGTTGTATCAATTACTTGTTGACAATTGTACAGTACTGGCTGTGATTTATTGGACATAAATTAAGTGATATGTTTTTTTAATAGTCACTGGCATATAAATGTAGATCTAAATATATCTCGACCTCTTAAAAAACAAACAAACAACAAAAGCGATGTTTTGCTTGTCGAAAGTAAATCTAAAAGGCAGGTCTGAATTTTTATCAGCCTTTTGTTGAAAAACTACTATCTACTGTTCTTAGTAAAGTATGAATAAAATGCAAAGAAGAATTTATTATCTAATACAAAATCTTAATTTTCACTTATTTTCCTAATCACAACCTAGAATATGTAGATGGACATGTAGATCTAGTTTCTACATTTACGGCCTAGAAATTTCTTCCGCGAGATAAACAACTGAATTGTTGTTTATTCCAAAACGTTCCAGAATCGGAAAAGTACAATAGTTTTTTTTAGCATTTACTTCAGGCGCATGCGCATTACTAATTAGCATGTCTAGGTCAAGCTAAAAATAGGTAAATATTTCGGGAATATACCAAAAGGTTCGCTTGTTTACTCCAGGCAAGCAACTATTGACTATAAATAATGGTATGCGATATAAACAATCAGATTCAGTGAAAGCGCTTCTAGATGTATATTACAGAGAGTTTTATTGTTCTTCTAAAATATAATAAAATCTTTAGCCTGTAAAAAATCAAGTTAAAAGTAAGTAGATCTAGATTTTTTTAGTCTAGATTAGTCATTATGATATTATTAATGATTATTAGATTATATTTTATAATAGATGATAAATAGATCTATTTCTATAGTCAGTATAAAAGTACTAGATCTATCATCTAGATCTAAATTCTAATACTAATACTATCTGCTGTCTAGTCATACTAACTACGAAGTCATAGTGTCTTAGTGAATTTGGTGATTCTTAAAAAGGTGCCTTTGATGCGAAGTATTACCAGAATATCTCGATCTCGATTTACTTTTTCAAACTTTATTTATTCTAGAACTATGATCAACTATACGAGTCTAAATCTAAAAACTAAATATATATATCAAATTATATCTACGGTAAAATCAAATTATGATATTTGTAATCTGCATTTTTCACCTTAAAATAGTATAGAAATCTGATTATGCGTATCTTTTTACTTTATCAGTGATAACAATTCTTATAAGCATTGATTAACAAGATAAAGTGGAAATACATAAAAAAAAAAAATCATGATTAAAATACATTTTAATAGATCTGTATCTAGATTCTTGAGATAGTGCCATAGGCCTAAACTCTTTAGACAGGTCACTATAGATCTAGTGTTGTTTTTTTTTCTCAATAGATCTAAATTGAAGACTATGACTTCATTATGACAATTTCTTTTTTAAAATTTCTTTTTATGTAGCTTAAAAATTAAAAAAAAAGTATTTCTATATTTAGATTAGATCTACATTTTCTGCATCTACAGCTAATAAAAGCAAGATTTGTGGAAAGATATCTCTTTAAAAAGAAATACAAAACCTATAATTGTACTAATACTATACACTATATATCATGCCTCTAGTACTCTAGTTCTAGTCTATATCATACCATTTTAAACCTTTTTTTTTGTGTTTCCCTAATCCAAGAAATTAATGTTTTTTTTTACCAGACAATGGTTGTAAAAAAAAATAAAAAATTCCGAATTATACCATATAAGTGACTCTTATTGTCATTAGGTTAATAGCTAACACAGATCTGTGAGACTGAAATAATTTTTTTGTTTTATAAATTCTAACTGAAAATAATCTGAACTTTTTGGTACTTATAACTGAAATAGGAATTTAATAAAGGATAATTTAAATATATATAAATGCTTTAGTATTTTATTTTTCAAGTGGCTAAAATTTATATATGTATTAATAACTTATTACTTTGTATAACTTTATATCATAATTTCTAATAAAATTTTCACTTATTAAATTTCAGATGCCGAAAGTGCCATCAGTAGGTATTGATCTTGGGACAACCTACTCCTGTGTTGGTGTGTTTCAACATGGAAAAGTTGAGATCATTGCAAATGATCAAGGCAACAGAACAACACCTAGTTACGTAGCCTTTACTGACACAGAACGTCTTGTTGGAGACGCTGCAAAAAACCAGGCTGCTATGAACCCAAGTAATACAATTTATGATGCCAAAAGACTGATTGGTCGAAAGTTTAGCGACAAGACAGTTCAGAATGATATGAAGCATTGGCCTTTTCAAGTTGTCGAAGTTGATGGCCGACCTAAGATCAAGGCAGAGTACAGAGGAGAACAGAAACTGTTTGCCCCTGAAGAGATCAGCTCAATGGTACTTACAAAGATGAAGGAAACAGCTGAAGCTTATCTCGGCCAGAAAGTCAAAGATGTAGTGATTACTGTTCCTGCATATTTTAATGATTCACAGAGACAAGCAACTAAAGACGCTGGTGCAATAGCTGGTCTAAATGTGCTGAGAATCATCAATGAACCAACAGCTGCTGCCTTGGCATATGGACTGGATAAGGGTCAAAGAGGTGAAAAACATGTTTTGATTTTCGATCTTGGAGGTGGAACTTTTGACGTCAGTATCCTTACAATAGATGAAGGTTCAATGTTTGAAGTGAAAGCTACTGCAGGAGATACTCATTTAGGTGGTGAGGACTTTGATAACAGAATGGTTGCTCACTTTGTGCAAGAGTTTAAGAGAAAGTTCAATAAAGATATGAGCTCTAATCCCAGATCTATTAGACGCCTTCAAACAGCATGTGAACGGGCTAAAAGAACTCTTTCCAGTTCTACTGAAGCTTCCATTGAAATTGACTCGCTGTTTGACGGTATTGATTTCTACACCAAAATTACAAGAGCTAGATTTGAAGAGCTTTGTGGAGATTTGTTTCGATCAACGCTTCAACCTGTAGAAACTGCTCTTCGTGATGCTAAGCTGGATAAAAGCAAAATTGATGAAGTTGTTCTTGTTGGGGGATCAACTCGTATTCCTAAGGTACAGAAACTTTTGACCGAATTCTTCAATGGTAAAGAGTTGAACAAATCCATCAACCCAGACGAAGCTGTAGCTTATGGTGCTGCAATACAAGCTGCTGTACTGACTGGGGATACTAGTGACACCATCAAAGATGTCCTCTTAGTGGATGTTGCACCCTTGTCACTTGGCATTGAGACAGCTGGTGGGGTTATGACTCCACTTGTTAAAAGAGGTACCACAATACCCACCAAGACCTCCCAGACATTCACCACTTACTCTGACAATCAATCAGGTGTTGACATTCAGGTTTATGAAGGGGAACGTGCTATGACCAAGGACAACAACTTGTTGGGTAAGTTTCACTTAACAGGAATTCCGCCAGCTCCTCGTGGTGTGCCTCAAATAGAGGTGACATTTGATATTGATGCTAATGGCATTTTGAATGTTACAGCACAGGACAAAAGCACTGGAAAGTCAAGCAATATTACAATCAAGAATGAAAGAGGCCGACTTAGCCAGGCAGACATTGACAGAATGCTGTCAGAAGCTGAAAAGTACAAGGAGGAGGATCAAAAACAGCAGGAGCGGGTCATGGCTAGAAATCATCTGGAGGGTTATGTGTTTAGTGTGAAACAAGCCGTAGATGCTGCTGGTGAAAAGCTCACCACTTCTGACAAGGAAACAGTTTTGAGTGCATGTGAAACTACATTAAAATGGCTGGAAAGTAACTCTCTTGCAGAAAAGGAGGAATATGAAGATAAGCTAAAAGAAATTCAAAAAATAAGTTCTTCGGTGATGTCGAAATTGCACTCTCAAGGGCATAGTGGCCCCTCACCCAGTGGCCAGCATCATAATGGACCAACTGTTGAAGAAGTAGATTAGAAAATATATGCATTATATCGGTTCAGTTTGGTGAAAATCATGTTGCATCCTTTTTTCGTTTGTCTTGGCTTACAACTTTGATCATTACTCTATGCATTTATAATGTATTGTATTAACTTTTGGGGGGTGTGGTGGCTGAGTGGTAAAGTGCTTGGCTTCTGAACAGAGAGGTCCCGGGTTTATATCTTGGTGAAGACCGGAATTTTAAGGCCACACATGAGTCCACCCAACTCTAATATGTACCTGAATTTAGTTGGGGAAAGTAAAGGTGGTTGGTCGTTGTGCTAGCCACATGAAATCCTGCTCATTATTCATTGACCAAAGAAACAGAGTCATTTACATCATCTACCCCATAGATTGCAAGGTCTTAAAGGGGTGAGTCTATTTGCATATTAACTTTCACAATTAGACTTTCAAGTAATATTGAAAATATTTTTTAAAAATTTATAAAATGAACATTCTTCATTGTTTTACAGTATTACTTAAGTATAAATGCATTGTATTATTGAGAAAACATTTGCACTTTCCACTTTTTAGTTGTTGTTTTTAAGAGTTTCTTGTTAATTTAATATTCTTACAACAAATTGATGAAACAGTTGTATATATATTTCACTTTTTGTTTTTGTAAATGATGAAAATAAACAAGTTGTTTTATTTATTGTTTTTATATTCCGAATTTCTATTTTTATAGTCTGAAAATATTGGTACTAACCCATTTCAAATATTCAACAGTCAATCTAGACGTCTTATTATAAAGAGAAATCTGAAATGGTTTTTTGTAATCTTCTGAAATGGTTCTTGTCCAGTTAACAATTTTTTTGCTAAAAAGGAATTTTAGTATCACATACAAAGACTCATCACAAATGAGATTTCAGTACATGATCACAATGGCAAATGTCAAAAGTACTTCAGAAAAATACCAGGAGAAAAAAAAATAGGCAAAGAAAGTGATAGAGGACAACATCACAGAGTGGAGAGACCTATACTTAATCTCAAAGGACAACATCACAGAGTGGAGAGACCTATACTTAATCTCAAAGGACAACATCACAGAGTGGAGAGACCTATACTTAATCTCAAAAGAAATTTGCTTTTTTTTTTATTTTTTTTTAACAAATACCTAGTCCATTTTTATATCAGTACTTACTACCTAAAAGAAGAGATAATGATTTGAAAATAGTACAAAATTTAATCTTAAAGTTAATCCTCTTAAAGAACAAGAACAAAAAACAATTATTGAATAATTTTATTGTAAAATTAATTCAATATTTTAAATAAATTTTTTATACAGTCATCAAAATATGTTTCAAGGTTTGGGTTTATATTAAGAAATTGGAGTGTAAGACTTAGTCCAAAATATGTACAATTATTAAGAAAAAAAAACCCCACTAAGTATAAATTTAACATTGGTCCAATAAAAAAAAAAGTTTGACAATGAGACAATGCAATAATAATTCTACTTTTTTAAATATTAAAAAAAAAAAATAAAAAAAAAATGAGCATCTAAGTGTGATCAATTATGTAGAAGGTAATATACACACTAAATGGTAATCTTAAAAATTGTAATAAAAATAAAAGGACGTTAACTTTAAAGTTGCACGCAATGGATAAAAGCACAATTGTCAGGGTCCTCATAAGCCCTAACACGGGAACAAAAAAATTAGTTGGCAATGTGGTTAGTGTTCAAAGCTTAAAAATTTTTAAATAAATTAAATATCACACAAGCTTCTCAATACAAGTGTTTGTTTTTTTTTTAATCAAAGAATTAGACTGAACACAGTCAATTGTCATGTGGAAACACACATTTCATGAATGTATACAGATGATTTAATTTCATGTCCATGTTATAGCCGGTTAATTAAACACTGAAATAAAGTTTGGTTAAACTTATTAAAGCTATGAACATTGTTAGCTTGCAAGCAGCACCCCAGTGAAATAGATGAAACACATAATAGCGTTTGCACCAATAAGACTAATAGAAAAATTAAATGTACAAAAAAATAGCAGCCTTGACAAGAATGATCACAAAGACTAAAAAATCTTTAGCATAATGTAATAAAAGCTGAACCACTGAAATATTGCAAAAAAGTAAAATTTGTAGGCTAGTAATCTACTACAAAATCATTCAGCTGTCAAATGGCAATGCCTACACAATGTAAAATGACATGAACATTGGATACACAACCATATACATTAGAAAACTTGACAAAAAAACTAAAAAAATATGACAGGTTTACCAATATATTTTAGTCTTAAAAATGATACTGCATGCTAAATTGTTTTAAAAATTAAAAAAAAATATAACAACCAACCTAAATCAATTGAGACAGCTACCAAAAATATATATTAGAAATGGTAATTAAGAAAAAAGACTTCAAGCTTTAAATCTTGTAGTTGGATATCCAAGGATCATTAAATACTGAGAGATTATTTTTACTTTCATACATTTCTTCAGAAATGAAAATTATTAGATTCTAGCGTAAACTTCAGGCAGAAAGACAAGGGTTCAAACTTAGTACCACAGCAGTCTCAAGTGCATATCACACAACTTGGCTGCAATTTCTATTACTTTCTTGACACTGTCACATTTCAAGGACTTCATATTGACCTACTTAAATTTATATCACATATTAAAACATAGATACTCAGTTCATCTGATAGTAAACTATTTAAGAGAAAGGTCAAAGTAAAGCCTACATTACATGTGAAATATTTTACAGGCATGTAAAAATTAAAATATACTTCCCAGGCTAGTGAAAAAAACAACATTTAATGTGAAGTAAATCACTTGAAACACTTTTAACCATAATCAGACCTGTTAATAATAAATGGGGTGCCCTTTAGTGGGTGACACCAAAATTTAAAAAATATGTAATTAATAACTTCGTCTGGTAAGTTGAGTATGTATCTGGTAACTTAGTAACGAAGTTACTACACCTTTCTATACAAAATACTTTAATGTTCTAGACTGGGTATATATTTTATGCATAAAATATTAGTGTAAAAAGCATAGCAAGAATTAAAAAAAACTCAAGCACTTCTTACTGCAAAAAATAATACTTTACCTAATAAAATATTTAATAGTCAATTTGCAATAAACAAAAATCTAGGGTAGCTGTTTAATAATGGCAAAATTGATGAATCTATCAGTGCTTCAAGGTCAATGTGAGAAGGCTAATAAAACTTTAGCTGTTTATATCCGTTTAGTAGGTCTATGATGAAACATATGCACACACCAATACAATCACTATAATTATAAGATAGCTCATATACACATATGCAAGCACTAATTTTTTTTTTGAAGCAGAAATATTGAAACAATATGAAAAAGTACATTATTATAATATCAAATAAAAAAAACACCATATTATTGAGATTCTGTGTGTGCGTGCATTTCACGGAATGAGAAACCAAAACAACAAATAAACTGTATTTTTTGGGGGGGACTATAACCAAAAATGTAATAATACAAGAAAGTATAAATACTTTATACATTTATAATACAATAATAATTTTCCATTAAAAAAATGATGTCCAGGTGTAAGATTGTAAAAAAAAAATGAGTCAGGCTAAATTAGTCCAATAATAAATTATAAAAATACTGATAAAAAATAATAAGCCTTCATTAATTCATACTGAACCAGATATATCATCCAAAGAATCCAACACAAACGGAGGAGCTGGTATATAAATGAATGGCCTAATGGACTAGACAATCTCTCAGAGAGCTACAGAGCAGAAAGAGAGTAGTAGATTTCTCAGCTCCACACTACTAAACCATCCTAAAAGCCTAACAGTCTGGGAAACCTTAAAAAACTGTCACACCTCCTCTATTAAACCATTCAGGATAGCTGTCTTAAACTTCAACAATAATACCAAGAAAATGGTTCTCCAAAGGATCTCAGTACACACTCCTATATAAGGAAATGAAAATACTGACCTACTGGTTAAATACAGGATCAGATTAACCATTCAAAAATTCCACTCTAATCTGAAGAGACGAAAAAAATCATAGTGAATAGTATAAACCTAAAAATTAACCAAATCTCACCTTATCTTCAGTAATGATGCTTAATTTAAGCTATCTTGAAATAATTAACTTCAAACAGTTCACAACAAAATCAAACATGATATGAAAATTGGAACTGGCAAAACATGCCCTTGTGAAAGTGTCACCACAGAATTCAGACCATAAAAAGGCCCCAACAAGATAGGGGTACCTAAAGACCCAAATTTATAAGCAGCCTGATCTGGAAACTACTCTGCAGTTCATCTCAGATATAGAGCTAGTCATCGGAAACCTCAAATATGTTAATGAGAAAACTCAAGAAGTTTATTGTGAAACATCCTGCCTAATATAAGATTAAAATGAAAAAAAAAAACAAAAAAACTTATATATGCTCCTAATAAAAAACAAATTTGCATTTCATAAATAGATGATAATAATTGAAGATGAAGTAAATGTGACAAAATGGGCTGATTGTTACAATTTACCTTTCTATTTAACGTGTAAGCCTCCGTAGACTTTCTACAAGACATGCTGCACTTGACTTGAGAAGAAATTTTAAAGTATAAAATTCTTCTAAACTTAAGCCAGCACTAAGACCTGACACATTCCTAGCAAGTCGGCCCACTGTCATGGCTCGCTGTTTCTCTAGCCAAATATACAGCTCTTGCTCTTTGCTAGCTCCACTGTTGTAATTAGGTTTGCAAGTGGCTCCTATTGGAGTGAGAGGTAATTCTGAAGTTGATGGTCCCCACAAAAGGTATTCTACAGCTGTTCTTACCTGACCTGTAAAAGAACCAATAACATGGTAAATGGGATCAATTAAGATAAACTGTATACCAAGCATTTGCAGCTTAGTTCTTTCTATATATGAGAAGGACACTCTGGTAGTATGAGTTACAACATACGGATAACACTTAATTGTTTTTCGGCTGTATGCAGCTGGGCTCATGGGAATATTTCAAAACTGTGGACCAGCCATCTGAAAAACTTAGTTCTACATTGGGATTATTATTATAGCTTTTATATAGCGCTACTTTCATGCTTATAGCATGCTCAGAGCGCTATGGTCCAATCTCATTTGTGGACCGGTGGTGGAGAGGGGGTATCTAGGAGTTGGTTTTCCGTGCTGCCTTTAGGCGCTCAGTAAATGCAACTCTGCCCGAGTCGGGTGTCGAACCTCGAGCCCCCTTCTAGTTAGCCAAGACAAGCAAAGTTCAAGCGCACTTAGCCTCTCGACCACGCTTCCCACAAATATGATATTCTCACAAAAAAAAAATGACAACAGCTAAATGTGCCCATACATTATTTCAAAGAAAACCAAATTAGTGAAACTGATACGTTTTCTCACTTGGAAATGCAAAAGCTAACTCTAATGCCAGCATAAACAAAATTAGTGATGATGTCATGTAGCCAGCACAATGACCAGCTGCTTTTACTTCCCCAACCTATGAATATTCCTCTATTTGGAAGCCGATGGCTTTACCACTCGGCCACCATTCCTTCACAAAAAAATCCTAAAATGTGTGACACAAAGACCATGATGGGTAGGTCAAGCAGTTCAAAGATTCCATGCATAAAATTGAGTTTGGACGGAGGAGGGCTATTTAGAATTTGATTTAAAAAAGATGGCAAAGTACTGGTATGAGCTTGACAACTAAAAAAGATGGCAAGTACTGACTGGTATGAGCTTTACAACTAAAAAAGATGGCAAGTACTGACTGGTATGAGCTTTACAACTATAGATATGTGCTCTGTGGAAAATGTTATCAAGCTAGAGAAATGAGAATGTTTTTACTAGAAAATTATATGAATACAGCATTAGGACTGTTTCAAGTCTCCTAAGGGCCAGAATGTAAAGCCTGTTATGTTCTTGAGAATTTATTTTAGTAATTTTTATTCTTGAATTAAACAACCATAACTCGATGCAGCTCAAACTCATTTAAAAAACTAGTAAAGAGATTTAGACAATACTTACCCAAGCATTCAACTCTTCGAGGTTCCAACATTTCCCTTAATTTGGCGACAACTTTTCTTGGTGCTGAAATTATTTTTTCTCCATCGTCGTCCTCATCATCGATGTCATCTTCATCATTGTTTGGTGGCATGGAATCCATTAGAAGGCGATCCAGAAAATTACACATAGCTTCACCTTGTGGGACTTCCAAAGACCTCTGATGTGGTAAAAAAGCGACAACTTTACCTCGTAGATCTGACCTTGTGATGAGGAAGACATCATTGTAATCTGTTTCTGTGACTGAGAAACCCTAAAGACACAGATACAAAGCGTCAAGTAGAAATGCCTATAATAGATTATCAAAACAAAGATAAAAGATAAATCATGTAACACATTCACATTCTACCAATTTACCTGATCTAAGCAATGTGACATGGCACTTAATAACTGAAGAGCTGCTATCAAAATAATATTCAAGTAAGCCTGAGGATCCAGGGCTAAGGTTTCACGTAGCAGCATCAGATGAGAATCTAAACTTTCTACCACATCAAAGGCACCTGTGTAAAAAGAACAACAAACAATATTAAACCAAGGTAAGATATCTATAAAATGAAAACAGAAATTCCCCTTTCAGGCCTTGCCATCTATAAGTCAAATGTTATTAAGTTCATCAAACCCCTCGCTTCGGAAGCGAAGCACTTTACTTGCTCATAAATCTCTGTTATTCTCATCAACTTAGATTTTAAATGGGTCGACATTGAAACAATGTAGAAAAACACGACTCAGTTCCTAAGGTTTATCTGTATGCTGCAATAAGTATTATGAAGGAAATTTATCATGGATTGGCAATATTATATACCAACATAACTTGTATCACTTTTTTCCTTATTCTTCTGTGCCTTATCTTATCTAAATAAAAAGACAAGCTCTTATATGTGACAAACAAATTAAAATTTAAAACTTTTTTTTACTTAAATTGTTCTCAATGAAAATGAAGTTATTGTGAAGTCACTGACAACATACAAACATTTTTCACTTTAATTCATACAAATAAATAAGTGGTAGATGCATTCCTATTTCAACACCCATGGAAGTTTGGGTAAATCTGTGATGAAACTAAAACCCATTGATTACTAAAAGTATTTATGGGCTGTGATAAAAAAATTTCCTTTAGAGATCACAACTACTACGCTGAGTCTATCTTAAACTAAGTCATTTAGCTTGATGCCTTACCCACAGCTATAAAACATTTCGCTTGGCTCGAGTCATAGACAGAGTTCTGTAAGAGCTGTGATGTTTTGATAAAGTCAGGAGTAAGAAAAGAAAACGGGATTGTGTCTGCAAAAACTGCTGAAGGTCTGAGGAGACTCGGGTGACTGGTGATGCATCTTTCAGTAGCTGGTCGTGAATGGAGAATCTAGGTTAAGTAAGAGATAGTAAATTAATAATGTACATTTGTCTATTTTTTTTTTAACATTTATTTTGTAAAAAAAAAAAATAATGGCGAATTAAAAAAATAGTATCATGTGCACTTTTAACCCAAATAGCTTCTATTTCTTGTTTGAAAAATTGGGGGTAGTTCTGAATAAAAAAATTCTATAAAATTTAAAAATTTTGAAAAAATAATAAAATTTTAAGATCTATTACTAATAAATAAATAAACAACTTTAAAAAATGGAATGCTATGTCTAGTTAAAAAAAATACTTTTAATACCTTTAGAATAAAAATACTCATTTTCCTGGGTGAGGCTTATACAATAGGGCTATGTACGGGCTTGTTCCTTTGAAAATTCTTTTAAAAATAATAAAAAAGTGATATGCATTTCACTAAAAAAAAAAAGGAGTCACCATGTTGTCATTCTAAACTAGATATGGTGAGCTCTTCCAATAGGAAAGTTAAAAAAACATTACAAGCATTACAAGCCTTTCCTTGCATTAGGACTCGGTACAGTGGTAGGAGCTTTTGGGTGAACCTAAGTACTAAAAGCCATTATTCTATTTAAGACAGAAAAATGTTTCTAATTTTCCAGACACAAAAATATATTCCTAATATGTATTAAATAATAAAACTTTTAAACACTGTTTGTTTTACGTTTCATACATTCCTTCATAACTGAAGAGTATACTCACATCCTAGCCCAAACATCCCACAGCGCTGCAAGAAGTGGCGGCATAGAGGCAAGAGAGAGAAGAAGAGGGAAAGAAAGAGTGTGTGGGGAATGGAATTTTCTGTTACATTAGGGTCATATGACTCTTCCTTATTAGACACTAATGCACAAAGATGTTTAAAAAAATATTTAGCATCTTTTACATACATCAATATAAAAAAATGTTTGTTAAAATGTTTGTAAAATGTTTATATATATATATATATATATATATATATATATATATATATATATAACTGAAAACTAACATGTTACCCATGGTGGGAAAATATTTTGGCTAAAGGAAAACATTTGTTTCAGATAATTTTCTTTGTTACTTGGAATTGATTACTAGCTTTAGTCCTCAATCATTTGTTCAAATACTTTACAATTTTTATTTACTGGTCACATGTGGTTCTATGGTTTAAAAGATTCAGTAGAGAGAGAGACAAAAAGAATGGTAAATTCAGCCACACCAATACAAACAACCAAATAATGTTGCTTAAGCTACCATTTCACAATAAAAAAAAAGTATTAACAAGTACATACCATGAGTTGGCATGGAGAACTGTTAATTTTGAGCTTGGCATTATAAACAATGCAGCGACCAGAGGCATGAAGAGGTTGGCCATAAATGTCGAAGTCAACCCACTTCAATAATTTTGGATTAGAAAGGTCTAACTTGTCAGCTGAAAGCAATCGTTCACACTGAGCATAAATATCTTGAAGGGAATGAAAGGTGATGCTGGTTAGCTTTGTAAACAAGTCTTTTAAGTTGTCCTCATTCAGCGATACCTGTGTTGGTTAAACAGAGTATCATTGTTAGCATCAGGATCTCATAATAAAGTGGGTCATAACTGATCTAAGTCTAACAATGTCAGAAATGTTCCTACTAAAATAGGATGCCACGGAGCTAAATGAATTAAAATAGTAAAATAGTAACATCTTAACATTTATTCTGATTATTTGTATGAATGTGAAAGGTCAATGAGAGATGAATACAGAAGCAAGGATTGTGAACTATGGACTGGAAGATGAGACTTGTATGACTATTAAAACTAGTTGAATTTTATAATAATATTAAAAATAATTATCATAATATTATCTGTGAGGAAATGTCTTCAAATTGTGCACTACAAATAACAATAGTTGGAGAGAGCTGTGACCAAGAAAGCTATGGACAGCGAGAAAACATGGTGCCTCAGCTCTTGAAGAAAAGCATGCCATACGAAAAATGGCCGGCACCTCTACCACCAAAGTGAAAGCCACCTTGACCTGCGATATATGTGGACGGGAGTGTCTCTCCAAAATAGGGCTCTATAGCCACATGAAAAAAGTTCTTGAGATGAACCATAGTTATTCTACGGCTGAAGGAGGCCAATACTAATACATACACACTAAAAGTTCAAACAATTTATATGAATAGTACACAAAGTATATGACAATTTTTTATAAACAAGAAAGTGTTTCTAAAGCATTAAGCTTCATGGCCGATTTATAAAATTGTCCTTTCATTTCAAAGCTTAGGGAAATAAATATTTGAATAAATCACATAAAAAAAAATAAAAAAATATGTACATATAAAGTAAAAAGCACACATTAAAACATAGAACCATAAATGACTTTCTAGTCATCTAGCCAGATTTTATTGCTGGTCTGAAAGCAGGCTGTTTGCCTGGGCCGCTATACACTGGCAAAAAGTGTAATATTAAAAAATGTATGCTTGCAGCAAGTGTACCAAATTATTCTAAACTAGTTACTAGTTGTTTACATATTATATAATTATAGTTACAAGTGGTCTACATATATATTTCCATCTTCACTTTTACAAGGCAATAAGTGTCAAAAGTGAATTAATTAGCTGGATGGGTTCTTTGAATGTCTTCAGTATTGGCACCAAGATGGAACCCTCAATGAAGAGGACATAGAAAACATGGCATACTTAACATAGCATTCTGTCTGCCAGGGTGCTAAAGAAGTAAGTTTGGGTAAATAATGACATTAGAAATAGGTACTACAACTAATAAGATGTTTCAAATATAAAATGTAACACAAAAGATAAATTAACTTAATTGAAGAACATTAACACTTGAAAATTTACTCACCTGAGCATTGGGTCTATTCATAGATACATACTGGTCAGTAACGCTAGCATCTAGCCGCTTTGGTTTTCTCCTAGGTGCTGGCCTGGGTCTTGACAATGTACTGCAGTTAGAATCCGATTCAGAAGAAACAGTTTCCCTAGAGACTGATCTGGTGGTGGATGCAGGTAGGTGGTCTGGTGGGGGAGGTGGTGGTGGAAGCATGCTAGAAGTCAATGACGTTGTCATCAATGATGACACCGACATCTGTGATGACACCATGGATGATACCTGTTTGGAGTTAGCATGAGACGGAGAATTAGACAAAGCTGTACTAGTCACTTGTGGCTGTTGAAGCCAAGTTTGACCCACTTGAGATTTGGTCACATCACTTCCAGCAGCAGGCACAATTACTGTCCGATCATCATGAAATAAAGTCTTTTTGAGCATTCCTTCGCTACTGATTGTTGGTTTTATTAGTCCAAGAGCATCATCTTCATTATTACCATTAGGAATCTCCTCATAAATAGGTTGCGATGCCAACAGAATTCTTCTCTCATCTGTTAATTCTGGTTCAACAAATGCACTCCCCAAACCAGTACTGACATTTGAGGCTGACTTCATAATCATGTTGTCTGGCAACGAGCTACCAGAGTTTTCAGTTGAGTTTGACTGACTAGATTGACCAGAGGACCACTGACTGCTACTAGAAGGCGACGATTCATCCTTCCAGTTGTCTGATTTATTTACAATCTCTTCAGTCATTGGTGTAATTCTAAGAGATGGGCTGTTGGATATTATGACTGACGCTGATGATGATGGTTGCGGCGATGAAACTCCAGCAGATGTAGTGTTAGAAAGAGGAGGGACAGGTTCCAAGTATCCATCCGCTGGTATGTTAGGACATAGAATTTTCGGGCTTGTTGGTGGATCGTAGTAATGAAACATTGCTCCTTCAGGCTTTGGTAGAATGGATTCATACAAGTTTTCTAACGATCCTAAAGGTGATAGTACAGGGAAGTCAAATTCATCGAATCCACTTTTCTCTGTGGTCATTTGATTTGGTAAAACGACTGTGAAAAAGTAAAACAAATTTAGTTCCAACTTTATCATCTAACATTATAAAGTGCATTGATGTTTCTAAGCTTATCAGACTTACATAATGATAAGTTAATCATCTCTCTCATAGTTAACAAAATGTAAATATATTTGGAGTTTATCCCAATATATTAAACAATGACAAGGAACTTCAATGCTGACAACAAAAGCAACACACGGAAAAGCTTAGAAAATGTGGAATTTGCAGTGCTAATAAGTGCACAGAAATTATCATTTAATTAAAAAAAAAAGCTTATCTACACTCCTTTTTTTATGTAAACCAAAGACACCAAAAAAAAAAAGCTTTCTATTTATCGATTAGCCTCCATGTACAACAGTCTTCGATGGGCGTATGCCAGACAAACGCCTTCCCAAACGTCTTCTGTACAGGGAGTTGTGTGCAGGAAAGGGCTGCCAGGAAGGTCAATACAAGCGATATAAAGACACTCTCAAGAGCTCCTTCCAAGAATGCGATATCGACTTTCACAACTGGGAAGCACTAGCTCTTGATAGCTCCTCATGGCGTGAAGCTGTGAGTCTCGAGATTTGAAGCAAGAAGAGTGGCCAGAGTGAAAGAGCGCCGAACCGACAAAAATCTGAGAGAAGAAGCAGGCCTATCTGCAACTGACCAAATCTACCCATGCCACGTATGCGGCCGGCTTTTTAAAGCAAGGATTGGACTTTACAGTCATCTTCGAGTCCATAGGAAATGAGAAATGTGCTCATCTTTGATCTAGAAGGAGGAGCTATATGACAGTCTCCAATAAATGTATTTTTTTTACCTGCATGAAAAGCTGCATCATCACCGAGGGATATTGTGTTTCTACGATTTTCTAAAATTCTGTCTGAAACCATCTGTGGATGTAAACATAAAGTACTAGAAATTTAGACAATCTATAAAATCATCAACTATTAACCCTTGAGGCCCAGATTAAAAAGAATTTTTTAAATGTCAGAAGCTGAACCTTTAATACCAGGAAATCAAACCAACTTTAAAACAATGCCTTTATTATTCATCAAGAACTTTCTATAAAACTTTTTTTCTTAATTTAAAATTCATATTTTGGTCATAATGTATCTGAAGAATAACACATGATTGTATCCACCTGAGCTTACTTTAAAAAATGATGCACATTTGTAATGACTCATGTGCTAATACTAATCATGCTTAGATAAATCTTGCAAGTATTAATTCCATTCATTCCCTTTAATTGTGTGGTATACTTGAAGCAATACATCAGTCGTGGTGATTTCCTCTTTTTTTTTTTGTAGGAGACTAATTTACAGAGGAAATATCTGAAAGGACTGCACTGGAGGTAGAATAAAATATTTACCCAAATATAAATTATATTAACCTTATAGGTAAGGTAATGACTCATGTGCTAATACTAATCATGCTTAGATAAATCTTGCAAGTATTAATTCCATTCATTCCCTTTAATTTGTGTGGTATACTTGAAGCAATACATCAGTCGTGGTGATTTCCTCTTTTTTTTTGTAGGAGACTAATTTACAGAGGAAATATCTGAAAGGACTGCACTGGAGGTAGAATAAAATATTTACCCAAATATAAATTATATTAACCTTATAGGTAAGGTAATGACTCATGTGCTAATACTAATCATGCTTAGATAAATCTTGCAAGTATTAATTCCATTCATTCCCTTTAATTTGTGTGGTATACTTGAAGCAATACATCAGTCGTGGTGATTTCCTCTTTTTTTTTTTTTTTTGTAGGAGACTAATTTACAGAGGAAATATCTGAAAGGACTGCTCTGGAGGTAGAATAAAATATTTACCCAAATATAAATTATATTAACCTTATAGGTGAAAAACTTATAACAGATTTTAAATGCTGAATATTTTCATTTTTGTCAAAACTAAATAGAATACCTCTTTAATAATCCTAGATTTTTTTTTAAAGTTTTTTTTTATTTAATTATACTCCCAGAAATTGTTAGAAACTGATGCATTTGTGGTATAATCTTTGTAGACAATTAGATTTAAGGTATATTGTAGTTTATTTGGGGTATAATTGTTGTAGACAATATATTGAAAGGTTTAAAGTTATTATATTTTGTTTTATGGCATTTGTTATAATGGTAGAAAACAACAACATTGTAAAGAAATATTTTTATCCAGTTATCTTGATTTATATAACTATCTCATACGATCATGAAGATATCTATTGGCTAATAGACACGATGTCTTGAGCTCTGAAATAGAGCTCTAAAAACATATCTTAAGAAAGAATAAATTAATAGTTTTTTTTTTATTCAAAGGTTGAGATATATATATATATGTATATAAAATAATCAGACTAATCTTAAAAATGAAAACAAGGAAGAAGAAGAAGACTAACTGAAGATAATGGTAAGAGGATTTGTTCTTAATAGCTTAGTTTGAAGCCACTGGAAGTAAAATAATGACTAAAAACACACAATGGTTGACATCTTATGTATGAAGGCAGAATTAGGGACAATATTTTTAATGAGAGAAAATGGTGATTTATGCATACATATTACATACATAAAGGCAGCACTAGGGACCAAGTTTTTCTTGTGAGAAAATGGTGAATTAAAAATAACCTAATAAGGGACTGCACTGAAAAGGGCACGAACCAGTGACCCTCCAAAATGACGATCCGCCTAGCAGCAACGCAGTGCTAAGCAAACTAACCTCTAGAGACCATAGAAATGTCCAAATAAACAACTTTCAGACCTGTAGTGTTTACAATCATGCATTCGCTACCCCAGTTGTCAACTGGTCACGTGCGCACTGTCACACCCCCCCACCTTGCCACCTGTCTTCACCAACAATTTTTACAGAGCAGACACAAGGCATTAGCAGAATGAATTAGAAATCCTACAGGTAAAAATGACTGGGTTATAGACACTAATGTACCTAAAAGTAAATTTAGACTGCAATGAAAAGAAATAAAAATGAAATCTACAGTGAAAACCTTTTTGAAACAAGAAATTTTATAGATCCAAACCAATGGAAATGCATTCTGACTGCAACTACAAAAGAAATTGAAACAAGTACATACCATTGGACCAGAAATATCTGCAGCCTTGATCTTCTTGTTTTTTTTATCTCCCCTGGGCAGAGTGGATGATTCTGTGATAGATTTGGCACGTTTCACAGAAGGCGGCTGAGGTGCTCGACTTTTCCTGTTGCCTCCCAGTTTACCAAGCAAACCTTTCTTATCGAGCTTCGCAACTGTAGGCAGCTCTATTTTCTCAGTAAACTTAGGAAGTTCATCGTCTATAGTCGAGCTTGATCCCCCAGACCATTCTGTGGGAGTGGCAAAGTCAAAAGAATTGCCCATGGGTGAGGATGGAGAAGACGGCAATGAACTCATTTCATTGATAGGAGAAATTGGTGACGAATGTCCAGCAGATACTTTTCGATCGCCTGGTGGTGACGGTGGAACAGGTAAAGATCTACGAGTTGACTCTCTTCCTAATGTTCCAGTACCTATTAGAAGTAGAAACAGAAATTATGTCTAGAATTACTGTAGATAGTTCTCTTATTATAACTAGAGCTACATTTGTGCAGTTAGTCTATTAACCCTTAAAACGCGGTAGTTTATTTATTGTAATTTCATGTTGTATGCACTTATTTTAAAACAGCTCAGCACTTTAAGGGTTAAAGCTAAAACTAAAATTGCATAGTTTGTTTCTAATCTTTGGTTTTCATTGGCCAGCTAAATAAAAGAGGATTTTAAAGAACCTGGTTTCTAAAATGTTTTCAAAAACAACAGATGTGAAAAAAATATGCAGGCAAAAGGGTTATTAAATTCTAGATTTATATCCTATGATCTTTATTTTTAAAAAATAATAAATCATGTCACAACAGCTAACCCTAAAGTATAGTAATTTGCATTTGATTGAATACATTCAAACCTTACATTTGTAAATAATATAGTATATGAACATTTACAAAACTTGATAAGCTAAAACACATTGTTTTATTATTATACATTTTCAAAATATAGTTATTAGAGTATAATGTATGCAAAGCAATCAAAACCTAATAATAATTATAATCACTATTAACATAACATGAAAACTTTAATTTAAAAAGAAAAGGCCCTATGGATTAGTCCTTACATAATATTTGAACATCAAGAAATGTTTAATGGACCAATCTTTGCACAATAAATAGTAAACCAATAATGAAACAGTTCTAATGCAACAAATTTTGCAAGTGGCTTTATAGATTTTGATGCAAACTTATGACATATATATCTTTTAAAATCTGTATATTTGTACTAATCAAAGTTAAAAACCCAATAAAACAGTTGATTATTCAAAATATATTTTTTAAAAATGTTTTATGTATAATTGCAGAAAACAATAGACATTAGAGTCTTAGGCAAGGACATTATGAAACGCTTAATATAAATCAGTATTCTTAAAGCCATCTAACTGTCCTTATGTTTCATTTTTAAATTCCTTTTTGTATTATTTAAAACTTTTTTTTTTCTATTTAGTCTTAAATTTGCAAGCAAACAAAGGTGTATATTTCTTTTGGCTACTTTGTTTTCAGCCCTACACCAGCTATGCCTCCCCACTAAGATCTTGTCACTAATACATGTTCTTATTTTTTTTTTTTTTTTTTACATGATTACAGAATGTTACATGTTGCATAGTTTTACATGATGTTTGATATAATTACTTCCTGCAAATAAACACATAATCTACTTAAAGTTCATGATTACCTGTTATTATTTCAGAATGCTTAAGGGTATATTATCTCTTATTGAAATAGTACATCATTAACTGTCGTGGGACAATGTAAACTATTGCTCGTTGTGTGCTACTGTTATCTGGTGTTTTACTACAAGTTCTTGTTTATTATTACCTGCTGTGGATCCAACAGAAGATCGAACTGGTGGTACAGGAGGCGCAGTCCTTTTGGGACTTTTTGAGCGCCTTTTGACAATATTTGCTTCTTTTTCCTTCAATGCTAAAGCATCTACTGAAGGTGGTGTGGCACATGGTTTTATTGCTGGTGCTACTACTGGTTTTGGTGGTGCTACATCGGTTGAGAGTGTTGTAACAGAAGTTTTAACAACAGCCGGTTTCGGAGCTGGATAGGGTTTAGAGACTGTATTTAAAGCAAGAGCTGATTGAGCCAATGATTCAGAGCTTTCTTTACACTGATGTCTAGAAGTCGGTGGTGAAAATTTGGCTGTGGCTTTCTTAAGCATCATCTTAGGGCTGGCTAGACCTTTCTTTCTTTGAATTGGAGGACTAGCGCTTAGTGGAGATGTGGTTTCACATACTACACTAGCTAATGGAGACATTTTATTAGATGTTGCATTATCATTCTCACCATCAGCTGAAGTAAGCTCGCTTTTGTGCTGTGGTGATTTCTGTGAAAGAACTACCTGTTTTGAGCTAGGTGCACAATTAGACAATAAGTCATCTAAGTTATTTAAGCTACATCCACTAGATGTATTATTGCTGGAATCTTTTCTTTCCAGCTTAGCTAAGAATTGGACATCTGGATTCTGAGATTCAAAGCTTTCAGAAGATTCCTTTCCTCGACGTAGTATATTTCTAAAAAAGGAAGTTAGTCCCTTCTTATTTTTCGCTTCTCCATTTGATTTGAAATCACTACTATCAGGAATGAAGTCTTCAAGCCCTGGAGGAGCCTGGGATGAATATTTGTCTCTAGGAATGTCTTGTTGGGGAGGCAAGGTTACAATGCTCTTTCCAACAGTCACCATCTTGAAAACTGGATCTGTCTGATGTAAACCTTTTTTTGGAGAAATAGAAGAAATGGCTGTAGGTTCAGGAGGTGGTGAGACAGGCGGACGAGGAGCTTGCTTTTTTCTTTGCTGTTTGGTAAGGTCAAGGTTAGCAGCAACACTAGCCATTTTGGCTTCAAAGTCTGAGGATTTTTTGCCCTTTAAAGATTCTTTTTTGCAATCTTTGGGTTCAATATCATCAGTTGATGACTCATTGAAATCAACATACTCCTTGAGGACATCGTTGAGTAAAGCTATGGCATGGAGACTGTCCATGGCTGACTGATCTTCATCATCAACAGTAGAACTGTCAATAGTGGCTAATTTGGCTGGTTTAACATCGTCGAGAGACTCGTACATTGCATCATGCATGACTTCATTCATTTGTAATTTATCCATTTCTACATTTGAGGACATGTTCACACTAATCACAGTGTTACTTGTCCTGTCATTATCAGAAGAAAAAACAGCAGGTTTAGATCTGTCTTCTTTAGAGAGAATTTGATTTTCACTGTTTTGACCACCAAACTGAACACTGTTGAGACTAACTTTCAATGATTTTACTCCACTACTTTTTGGGAAAGTACCAAAGTCACGTAAATGTTTAATTGCATCACAATCAGTATGTTTAAATCGTCTATTAGTCAGCAGTTCACTATCTTTGACATCCTCAAACTCTCTGCAAGTTCTTTTGCTGTTATCCGAGTCTACCTAAACAAAAAAAGTTTAACAATTATATGTTTAGAAAGTTAAATATGAACTATTATTTCATATATATATATATATCTATCTATCTATATATATATGTATCAGAAACTTTAATATATATATAAGTAGCTTTAACAAATGGATATTAAACTTAAACTGACTTTTAGTTCACATATTAAGAAAGTGCTTATATATTACAAAAAAAGCAGCTCAATTAGATTCCTATTTTATCAAAGTTCCCTATAGCCAATTACTTGCAATGTGGTTTAAATTTTCAAGGGGCTGGATAGCATGTAGTCAAATAATGCCTAAGGCGTGTGGAGTGTAATATTATTCTGTGGGGGTCTCTCTATACTAAATAGTTTTGTCTTTTCATTTTAAACAAACAAACAAACAAAAAAAAACCCAACTAATTAGGCAGTTGAAGTTCAAAAGTAATTGAGTATTATAAGCCTGTGAATGTTATCTCCAGAATATAACATTAATTCCATTTTTAATGTTACAACTTTTCACAAAAAGTGAAGCAAGGGCAATAGTAATCTTGACAAATTGTGTTGAGACAACAACTATACATTGGGTAACAATGCAGAGTTGTTAAGGATGCTCATTTGTGGTGTATTTAGGTACTTAAAACTTAAAAATGAAATTGAGATATTTTGTGAACACTCAAACAAGAAATACTATTTTGTCATGTCAATAGTAAAAACACTATGTCACATGCGTCTCTTGTTTCTAATAATAACAGAAGTTACTTGGGATTAAATCCTCTAGCAAGCAATGCAATTTTCCATACGGGTTACAAATAGATGAGGGGTATTAACAGGTCATAGACAGATTTGATAATTTCAATATCTTTGTCCTTCTAGGCATAAACTTAGATCAAGAGGAAAAAAAGGGGGACAAAAAGGTGATGATTGGGTACGTTCTTATACATTTACATTTTATTTTAGTTTTAGCAGCGTTGATCCATTTATTCAATTTTTTTTAATATTGTGTTATTAAAAGAATTTTTATTGTGCCTGTTGATTCTTTAATTCAAGTTTGTTAAAATACAAGAAAAATTATGTTAATACATTCTATTCAAATAGATTTGTGGCTCTGTAACATATGGTGTCTAAAAGGTCAATATTTCACATTCACACAGTACCGAAATATCGCACCGCAAATAATCTTTTTTTTTTCTTTTAAAGCTACTTGGATAAAATTATTTATTTGTCATTGCCACAGGTGTGAGGCTGTAAATTTGATAGTTCAATGGTGTATGGTCTCAAAGAGATCACTTACTCGACAGAATCGAAACAATAATTTATTTGTGTCCATCCTAAAAAGCTATCTGTAATTATTATTTTCTTACAGTGTATGATTATGAAGTTTTAAAGAAAGCACTTTATGTAATTACTTAATTATTCCCTGTCATGAAAATGATGTTACAGTTTGACTGTCCATATCATAAGCACTGTGATGTGATTTTGTATTTGGCTGTTTAAGTACAATAGTAAAGCTATGGTAGATCCACTATAGACATGATATCTTCTCTACGACTACTGCAGGAGAAATTCAGAGAGAGAGACAGACCCCTTTACATTGTTTTTGTTGATCTGACTAAAGCTTTTGACATGGTCAGCAGAAGTGGCCTTTTCAAACTCCTGAGGGAAATAGGTTGCCCTCCCAAACTACTGAAGTTAATTGAGTGTTTTCACGAGGAAACTAAATGTACTGTCAAATTCAATGGAGCCCAATCAGCACCTTTTGAAGTTTGCAGTGGTGTCAAGCAGGGATGTGTGCTCGCACCTACTCTGTTTGGCATATTCTTCTCCTGTCTACTGCATTATGCGTACAGCAACATAAACGAAGGTGTGTTTCTCCATACAAGATCCTCTGGAAAACTATTTAATGTATCAAGGCTGCGGGCAAAAACCAAGGTTAGGAAGCTACTTGTCAGGGAACTCCTGTATGCTGATGATGCAGCTATTGTGGCTGATTCTGATATTCAGCTACAGTCCATGGTTGACAAACTATCTGCTGCTTGCCAGAAGTTCGGCTTAAACATCAGTCAAAGCAAGACTAAGATACTTGTCCAAAACACAAACACTGCACCTCAAGTAAGCATTAATGGCCAACCACTAGAAGTTGTTGATCACTTTTGTTACCTAGGCTCCATCATATCCAACAACACTCTACTGGATAAAGACATAAACAACAGGATAGCCAAGGCAATGGCCACCATGTCACGGTTGCAGAAAAGAGTCTGGGACAACATATTGCTGACTAGCAGTACCAAAGCCCTAGTCTACCGGACCTGTGTGTTGAGCACCCTGCTGTACGGAAGTGAAACATGGTCAACCTATTCATGGCAGGAAAAAAAGCTGAATGTCTTCCACCTCCGATGCCTAAGGCGGATCTTTAAAATAAGGTGGCAAGATAAGATAACCAATGAGGAAGTGCTACATAGAGCAGGATGCCAGGACATCCGCTCTGTTATCAGCAGCAGACGCCTTGGCTGGCTTGGCCACGTTCGTAGAATGCCAGTAGGTCGACTTCCACAGGACATCCTGTATGGCGATCTAATAGAAGGCAGGAGAGCCGCTGGTCGCCCACTTTTACGTTATACGGATGTATGCAAACGCGACATGAAGCTCTTCAAAATCGACATTGGCAACTGGGAAGAAGTGGCACTGGACAGATCCACATGGAGAGAGAGCATAAAGGAAGGGTCACAGATTGCAGATGTCATACACAACAGAAGCAGAAAGAAGGGTGAAAATGCAACGGCGCCTGGTGATTATATATGCCCAACCTGCGATCGCAGCTGTGTATCAAGGATTGGCCTCTTTAGTCACACAAGAAGTTGCAAAGGGAAAAGATCGTCTCTCGAGACGTAAAATGCCACTAGAAAGCTATGACTACAACTGTGAAGTGATTTGACAATAAAATGTTCATGTGAGGTATTACTTAGTCTGGGGTAAACTGATTTTCCATTCTACTGCTGCTATATCAATGTAGTGTTTAAGAGAACAAATATTTTGTTACTTGCCAATGAAACAAAAAATCTTACTTGTAAATTTTTGGTATCTGAGTTCCATAGAGTATTTCCTAAAGATAACAGAGTAAATTGTTTCTCTTCCTCTGTTAGATTTATAAGCAGATGTTCTGCCTCATCAATAGGTCCAGCTAGAGTCTGATCAGGAAATAAATTATCCAAACCTCCATCAGTACCTATCAATTCAGGCTCAGTATCTGGAATGCTTACTTTTTTCAGCTTTTGAGAAGAGTCAGCTGCCTTTGTTCTTTTTGACGATTTCACCACTGGAGGTGTTTCTTTTTTGGTACTATGACCAGCATTGGTAGTTGAATTGTAGCATTTATTTGTTGTTATACTTTTAATAGTGGAGTGAGTAGAATTAATTTTTTTTTCACCATTGGGTCTTTGATTTCCTACTTTCAATGCTTGGGATTTGGGGTTTTCTGGCTTTACTTGGGCTATAGGAAAAAAAAAAAATTCAGCTCACTAAACCTATAATAATAATAAATTAACTAAACCTATAATAATAATAATAGTAATAATAAAGGCAATGTCTTTGATTCCAAAGATAAGGATAAATGTAGTGTTTCAGATAGCTGCGCAAAACCAGTTGTGACCAGCATGTTTTACTGCATTCTGTGCAGACAAACCTGTTGTCCTCCGACTTTTAGTTAAGTTTTCCTTTCGTCTTCTGCATCTGTCTTCAATAAGGGCTTTTCTTAGGGTCTCAAATGTGTGTCCCGCGTTATTTGTGAGAGCACTCCAACTGTCTCTTTCAGAGCCATCTGCTACCAGCTACTTTCCTCTATGCCAGAGAGGGTTAAATGGCAACTGAGCTGATCTTTATAGTGCTTATTGGGGGGGGGGGGGGGGGGGGCGCCGCCTCTGATACTTTAACCTCCTTTAAGCTAGAAACGCAGCTCTAGAATGGTAACCAAGCTTTGTCCATATGAATACTTAATATACATGCTGGTTATGTAAACAAATGTTGATAAAATAAACAAAACCCAAAGACAAATCAAACCATAACAAACCAAGAAACTCCAATGTCTCATTACAGAGTCCTCCATCAAAATCTACAGTTAACACACATACCCAAATACTATATTATATGATCATTTTCGCCAGAGGCTAAATATATTTTGTTTCTAATATCACAAAATAGCTAGGGAAAAAAAGAATTTTGAAAAGCAAATGTTTTTTTACAAAGACTACAAGCACAATTACCTTGAGTAGCGAGGCGTTTATTAATGTCAACAGGAACATTTGTTGAGCAACTCTCTAAGGTTGTAGTCCCTACATTCAACACAAGGTCTGTTGACAGGGAAACATTGAGCTTTTTTTCTGCAACTTTGGCTTTCACATACTTTCGATCTACAACAAACAAAGTTGCCAATAGTTGGGAACCACCAATAAAGTACCTAATAAAGCTATAATAATAGACAAATAAATAAGCATAGTTATAATTGTTGTTTTAGAATAAATTATTTAAATGTACATACCTAAAGTTGTAGTTCTGAATTTGTCATCTACTGGTTCCGAAGCTTGGAACTTACTTGCAAGGGCAGATATACGAACTCCTGTTATTTCATTATTAGGGTTGGGTTCACTTCGTCTGCGCCAAGAAGATCTTGAATTAGAACTGCTATCGTGATCAGACTTGGCCCTTTGACAAGTGGAACAAAGATCATGTCGCCAAGCATTCTGTGTAAAATGGTCACATGATGACATAGTTTTGTGATCAAGATGGCGAGCATGTCAGCCGTGCTGAAACAAAAAAAGAAGAAATCTTGAAATCTTTAATGTAAGTAAAAGTATGTAAAACTCCCATTTCATATTTTGGGATGTATGTATGATATAAAGGTAATCTGTTTCTGTGGCCCATGGTTATCAAGGGTATCATGTAGTTATCTCAATGACCAACTGCCTTTACTTTGCCCCAACTAATGTCAGGTACCCATCAGAGATGGATGGACTCAGAGGAGCCCAAAAAGTCCAGAAATTGAAAATCTTAGTCTTCACCAGAACTTGAATCCAAAAATGATGCTTTTACTTTTTATAAATTTGTTATTAATATGGAGTGTCTTGTTAGTGATTTAAGAAAAATGGGAATGTGACAAATGTATGATAGAACTAAATTGATAGAACTAGATGACTCTTTCTCTCTCTCTCTATACGTATATCTATTTTATAAAGGAGAATGTGAGGCGTATGTATGTATGTTATGAATAGAAATCAAAACCACTTGACCAACCTTGATAAAACTTGGCAGAAATGTCCCTTGGGTACTAACTTAGACTGCAGTGTATGTATTGTAGCCCTAAAACAAACTTAAGACCCTCAAAAAAAAAAAAAAAGTTGACAGACTCTATTAAAGCTATTGTATTTTATGGATCTAGGCTTTGTTTACAATGTTGACATGAGAAAAGATCGAAAGAATTTAGATCTCGATCTAATTTTAAGAACTACACTTTGCACATATATAGTTTTTTACTTTGATACATGAAAATACAAAATATAGTCTATTGATTTCATTATTTAATAAAATTAACCTTCAAATTTGTGTTTCAAAAGCATTTTTACATAAATTCATCCATATATCTGCGAATTCAGATTGTCCTGACTTACTTATAATACAATTCATTTAACAAATCAGGTAAACCCGTTTTAATTGTACTTTATATCCTATTCATCTATCGCTCCTTTTGTTTTTAATAGATATGAATGCATCAGCTTCGGGTAAACCCATTTCCGCAAAACTAATTTTACTTTCGTAGCGAAAGAGAAAAACTTGAAAGGATCATTATAAGCTAAGTTTAACATACATCTAAATCCAATCCACTAGATTAGTAAAAACAAACTAGGACCAGCAGGCCGCGGGTATGTCAGGCTAGTATATATATACATATATATGTGGCAGAGCGGTAAGGCGCTTGGCTTCCGAACCTGGGTCCTTCTAAATTTAGTTATATATATATGGTGTTCATTCCTTTTTCAGGCTTTGTTTCTTTCAATCTCTCTTTCTCATGTTTTCTCATTATTCCATATTCACTACACTGCTCACAGACTGTTAACATCCTAATGTGTTGTCTAATATCCATCAGACAATTTACTTTTGAACAATTTCCAACTCGAAATTCTCTCTCACACACGACACACACATACATTACAAATGTTATGCCTGGGGATCTTAAAATTTAGTTGATGTTAATATATATAGAATTAAAATCTGAGATTATTGATGCCTAAATTTAGTCTAGTGACTGCTTGAAATAAATTATGGTGTCCGGAATCAAATAATGTGGGTCGAATTTGTCTGAATTAAATGAAAACACAATTAACACATGTGACATGGCCTCTTTGACCTTAAATTTAAATATAATATTAATAGCAAATAGCAGTGATGATAGGTTATATGGCTATGGGTACAATACTACAAATATAAGTATAAAATATAAACCCTAACCGCCTAAAAAGAACCCTAACCCTATCTATAATAAACTATAATTTAATATATAAACTACTGTAACTATAACTATAGACCTATCCTATAATATAATATATATTTATTATTATAGATCTAGATTCTAGTAAAATTATACATATTGATCATATTGTAACATATATATACTATAGACTTAAGTCTAAGACGACAGATTCAGTGATTGACTAAACTTAACTAAGACTAGTCAGTCTAGTCTCTAGTGACCTAGTCTAGTCAGTAGTAATCTAGTATTATAGACTCTAGTATGTATACTATTGTATACTATTATACTATATACTGTATAGATCTAGATTATTCTAGATCTACTCTAGTTTATGTAGAATGTAGTCTATATACTCTAGATCTAGTTTGTAATTTTAGCACAATACAATACTCAATACACACATTTCTTTGTTTCTTAGAAGCGAGCATTTCCTTCCTTTAAATTATCATGCAACACGGTGCTACTCACGTAATTTGCATACATTTTCCAACACAGCCTTTGTGCATTATAATAACCCTCCGATGCAGAATAAGATTTAAAAACCCAATTTTAAATTATAGCATCTAGATCTATTCATTTGTATCAATATAACATTTAGAAACTAAATTTAATATGAAAATTAATTTATAGAAGATGGTAGAGTCTATGACAAATAATCACAGATCTAGAGAGAATGGGATTAGTATAGAGTACAGAACTATTCTTAGCACTAGGTCTATAGACTAGTTCTAGACTTGAGAACTGGAATCTAGATTGTCTGTAGCCGAGTGTATGCATACGCCGATAATTTTTGTAATATCCTTTAGTGCTGCCAAATGTGTAATTTAAAGTCTTGATTCTGCTTCTGTTAAAGCTCCCTCGTAAGCATAATTAACATCTTAAACAAGGAAAAAAAAGACAATTCCTACTGTATACATTTATAGAGTGATTATTTTGCTTTTAATAACTAATAAATATTGATTTAATAAAAATGGAACTTTTTACCCCGCCCCGAGAAAAAAAAAATCATAGTTATTAAGCGAATGTATAAATCTTAATATTCTAACGATAGGCCTATTACATAGATCTAGACTTATAAGACGGTGTGCAAAATGTTCCTGAACATTAATTTATTAAACTATTTAATGAATAGGGCATACAAGATAAAGATTTTCTTGTCCGCTAACCAATTTGTTTTTTAAAAATACTATTCTAGCGCTGAGGCAAGTGATGGTTTGACAATAGTCAATACCCCCCCCCCCATAAACAAAATTCAAGACAACATTTATGAAATTCCCCCACTCTGGAGAGGGGGGGATGAACCCCGAAACCCCTACCCACCTTCCACACACACACAAAACTCGAATCAGCTACGCCCATGCCTACATATACTGCATAATAAAATAAAATAGATCGATATCTGTATAGAAATCTAAATTCTAGATCCAAATGTCAGATCATTAGATGGCGAAAAATAATACCAAAATAAGTTTATAATTATAAGACTTAGATATAAACTAAAACTAAAAATCTAAACAATATTTTAGATCTATCGCTTTTTATAGATGTCTTTTTTTATTTTTTCTTTTAAAAATAATATTCTGAGTTGGAAAGAGATATCTTGTCGCCATTTTGTTTAGATCTATCTATAGCCACCTCTCTCCCCTCCCCTCCGCACAATCTATTGGGATTGCCTAATTTGTTTGATAACAACAACAGTAACATCTTTACACTTTACTCAATTTACTGCAAGGTTAATTATATATAAGTATAAGGCAAGGTACTCGAAGAGTTTAGATCTAGGTCTATGCTACTAACTATTTAGTAGTATCATATTCAGCTGATTTGATTATTATTGATAATTAATTGATTATAGATACTGAGTGTGATACTCATACATTATCATACTAAGATACTAGACTAGAAGATAGATCTAAAATCTAATTATTGTAATTATTCTAATACAGAAAAATCTAATCAAATCTAGACTAATCATTTTTCATCTTAATTAACTTTTTTATCTTATCTTATATTAAAATATTTATAATACAATCTACTAGATCTAGAATCAAGAATGTCTAGATTAATAGATTAAATAGATCTATACAAATTACATTAACATGATTACAAGTGTAATACAAGTATTATCAAGTAACAATTGATCATGATTATTATGATATTCTCATTTCATAATTCTGATATTGCATATAGACGTCTATATTCTGATTATTCATTGATATTCATATTCTGTGACTGTGAATTAATAATTATAAGTTATTGATTATTCAAATTAAATTAATTAAAATTATTCATTTTAATTTTATTGTGACATAATCATAATATAATGATAATCAGATAATCTAACTTTTAAATTTAAGATATTGACTAAATTAGAGTCTAGTCTTATTGAAAGTTTAAGTGATTCACTCATTTTTCATCGACTTTGTCAAATTGTGTCTGTCTTGTTATTTATATAATATTTATAATAAAATAATAAAAATAATAAATATATATATATATATATATATATATCTAGACCAATTATTATTAAATGTGATTAATATAGTTAATATAATCTAGTAAATCTAGATAATAATCTAGATTAGCCTTCTATATTCCCTATATATTATATACTACTATAGTAATAGACAATGATCATGTTACCTATAGAAGATGTAGGCCTACCATTGGCATTGTATTCATCTATATTCTAGATTAATTATATATTGTATATTAAGGAACAAAAAGGTTTTGAATGTAAATCTAATAAATAAACATAAGATATAATATATATATATATTATAATATTATATAGACCTATTCTAGACTAGATCCTATAATAAAAGTATCTAATAGGCTGTTATTAAGATACTAGATTCTAGATCTATATAATATTATTTAGACTTTCTCTATATATAATTGTGACAGGTGGGGAAATGTGAGGCGCGTTTAGTGTCTAGGGGATGATTATTTTTAAAGCTATCACACACCAACCTGTCAGCATATAAATCGGGAGCAGACACGCAACGAGACAAGCAATGAAAGATAGATACAAAGTTAAAAATTAAGAATATTTATTTACATATGAGGATAAAAGGGGGAGGGTTTGCATCTATCTCTAGTGAATACTATGTTTAATCATCACTCTTGCACTTAATAAGAGAGTATGTCACTTTGTCCTCTGACTTAGCTGGTTGTCCTGTTGATGTCGCAGCTGGCTGTGTCCTGGCTTGGAGGTTCTGCAGCTGGAGGTGGCGCTCTAGCGGATAGAGGGACGCAGATGATTCAGTTCTTGTGGAGTCTCAATCCAAAGTTCTGATATCTGTAGTGGGCACAGTAGGGCGGGTGGCCGGCTACCGTGGGCACAAGGTTACTGTGGGCAGAGCTGATCTGCCGTGGGTAGCGTAGTTGACAGGATAAGTCCAGTGAGTTGCAGAGGGTTTGGCGTAGCTATGACGTCTCGCACAGATCTGACGTCGCACCTAATAAGTTGACAGGTGGGCTGTCGAATAGGCGACAAGGCCGATAGCGCCAAGTAGTAGAGTTGAGTAGATCCACATAGGCGGGAGATGATACTCAATAGCAAGTAGACAAGTGATCCGATAAATAGGCAAGTGCAGTGCTGAATAGCACTAAGCACAAAGGCAATAGGTGATTCTCGACAGCAAATAGGCAAGTGCAGCGCTGAATAGCACTAAGCACATAGGTAAATAGTTGAGTGGTGTCGAGTAGACACTGAACAGCGAATAGGCAGACACCTGAGGGAGGCTGCGGATAAATAAAGACAAGTTAGGACATGTCTCTCATGCATCTTATCGATGCCCTCGACTGAGGTGCATTCGTCAGATTGGTAACATTGCTTTAAAGCACAATGGGGAGATGATGACAAATGGGATATGGAGAAATAGATGGCTGATAGTAGCAATATAAAAATGTACATAAAGGGAAAGTAATAACATAAAAATGTACATAGAAGGGGAAATAATAGTCTCAAATAAACAACACATGTGGATAGAGAAAGAAGAGGGGGGGGTGAAATGGGCGGTGGTCAGTGACCAAGACGGTTTGTTTACATACGACCGTCGGCAGAGAACAATGGAGCGCGCTTGAATGGAGAGGGTGTCCGTTCAAGCGGCGCAACTCTCGCTGGAGTAAAATTAGTGAAGGGGAGATAATTCATGTCTCCTTTCTAAACGCAGTATTAGTGCGCTAGCAAAATTATCAAGGCGATCAGCCGAGATAAAGGAAATAAAATCAGATGTACAAATATATACATGGTTGCATCAACGATCAATTGAGCAACGTAGCATTAATAGATTAATGCAATACATAAATAAATACATAGGACATGTTTATGTTTTCTACTTACGCCAGTGAGAAATACGCAATGCACTAATTAAATATAATGAACTAAGCAAAATACACATGATAATCTCCAGTGAGAAATATACACAAAAGTAATTAAGATGGAACTTATGATTAAGTTCGGCTTACCACCAGGTATTCCTCTAGGAGTGAGAATAAATGATATAGTCCAGACTCGATTGCTCAGATAGAAGGAGAAATGAGAGAGTGTGGCTTGAGTTAATTTACCTTATATATAGGCCTGGAAAATGTGGGCGGAAACAGGAAATGTCTTAGGCAGAGAATTATCTTACACGTGGGTGAATTAGACTTGAGATGGGAGTCGCACATTGGAAAGGTCAATGGGCGTGTTGATCCGCGTGATCTCCTAGATCAAAGAGAGACGTGGGAGAGGGGGGGGGGAGAGTGACTTGCATTCCACACAAGGTGGTGTCAACTGCGCCCGTCAGACATCTGGCCGGTACGATCAAAGAGACTGTGTGTATAGATGAGATAAGTCGAAAGACGCGGCCTAGCTATCTCCAATGTGGTCAACTAAGTCTAGCCTGGAGAGGAAAAGGTGGTGCGGGTGAAGAAATTGGGGGTAGGATGGGGAAATAATTAAAATAAAATAAATAAATAATGAATAATAATAATTAATGCTGTGATAAATTTGAGTGACTCTGACAGCAAGCTTCTGACTTGTCACAATAATATATACATATTTTAAATTAGATTCTACTAAATTTTAGATTGTAATTGTCAGCTGTGGGCATGATTTGTATTGTCACAAATATGTAAAACAATAAGAATAAGTATGACATCATTGAGCCATAATTTTTGTAGGTCACTATTCATAGGTGTAAAGTAACCTAGACTTAATCCTTTGAATCCTGGTGGAGCATAGGGCTCCAACATCACTTTACCATCAAACTCTGTTCTTGGCAATTCCCTTTAGTTGGGTCCATGTCCATCCTTCCATCTTTGCTTATTGGTCTAACGATCTCCATGCAATCTAAGTAGATTTGTTAGGTATCCTAACTTCCCATGCGCTTTCACTGGTGTGTGTCGTGAACTCTTTTTGAGAGGAATCACCATGACCAAGGTCCTTTTGGCTTTGTGTTGTTGTGGTTTCTGTAATGTTCTATTTATTTATTTCTTTTAAAGGGCGATGGGTCTAGTCTCATGCCCAAACGGCTCCGTTACCAGGGCTTGGGACGGCAAGATGCTTCCCGAGTGTTACCTCTATGCGGAGTTATAAAGTAACCACTGACTATAGTTAAAATGAGTGTCACAGTTTAACAGTTCTAATGCAGTTGAGTATTTCAAGTTTTCTTTAATGTTTCTATCTGATTCATTGTTACAGTCAATGACCTGATGATTAAAATGGATTTGAATTCACTTGGCAGTTTGTCCAACTTTGACACATTTGATGATGATGTTTCTAAAGAAAGTAATGATCTTACTGTCGATGCTGGGTAATTTTTTTTTTTTGCAAAGAAATTTTTTTTTTTATTTATTACATTTCTTTTGTTTAGTTGATTTTAAGTTTAGTAAAATTTGATAAGCATAGATTTTTTTTTTCTATGAAACTTTTGTTTTGTATCATTCATTTGTGTTATCTTTTGTTTTGTCTGCTTTGTTTATCCAGTGAGAGTCCATTTTTGAGCAGCGTTAGTCAAGCAGCGATTAGTCATGGTAAGAATTTGTTTTAATCATTTTTCAAAATGTATCATGTTATATCATTGTTTATAGATCTATCCTGCATTTTGATTTCTTTTAAATTTTTTTTTCTTTTCCTATCATATACAATTACATTTTCATATGACACATTAAGTTATATAAAGGCTAGTTCTTGTTTCCAACTTTGAGATATATATATATATAATTTAAAGCTAAATGAACATTACATTTCATAGTTATAAAATTGCCTTTTTTTTTTTCTTTAACTTTTTTTTTCTTTACATACATCCTCTTTCTCAACATTTTAAATTATATATATATATCTTAGAAATGGTTTATCTATAAATTGTGATATTTTGAGCTTGAAAGGTGCATTGTGGAATTTTAAAATTGTAGAAAATGTGTGAAATAGTGCACAAATTGGCAACTTTTGATGTAACATGGAATACCAGGCTTAGGTTGAAGTAATATTCTTCTAAAAGCAAAGATTATTGAACAGACATTTTTGTTGAAATAGGTTAACAATATAATGTTAATGCATTATGTATATCAATTTATTTTATATTTACTTTGGTATTACTTAGACTTAGAAAAAATGTGTCACAGGTGCATCACATAGTGTCCCACTTAACTTGAAATTTTAAACCTTTATCAATTGTAAACAAAGTAAAGGATTCTGCTCCCAATTGTGTTTCTGTTACTAAAAGCATCTATGATTAATTTACACAGCGTAATGTTTCTTTAAAACTGTAAAAATTTATATAATTTTAGTAAAATAGCTCTTGATGTCCCAGGTGAAGCACCTCAAATGCTCTTAACAAAAAGAACAATATTTTTTTAAACAAAGTTGTTAATGAGATGGGAATTACTTAATGGTATCTCTGATACTTCTTAGTACACAATAAGCTCCATTTTCTTGGGAAAAGGCTACATAGTAATTAACAGGAGACATTTATAGACATGGTGTCCCACATTTTTTCATTGTAGCACCCGAAACGCCTCATGTTGAATGATACCAGAAAATCTGAGAGATCTAGATATAAGTAGTTTTCTCACCAAAGTTTTAATTATAATGAGAATTAAGCTTATTATTCTCAAGTTTGATCTAAATTACACAGAATACTATTTTTTAATCTAAGTTAATGTAAACCTTATTGTTTTATCATTGTCTGTGGTTCTTCACGGGACACTAAACAAGTCTTGATCTAGATAAAGGTCTTGTGTAGATTTATGTCATGTTTTAGGCAGTTATGTCTAATATATTTTTAAATGATTATTGAACACACACACACACAAAGGTCTAGTACATTCATTTGTGGTTATAGAAAACTATTTTGTGAATCATTGATAAAAGAATAATTGGTAATGTATTTACAGACTTAAAAAAAAATTGTATTTCAGCATGTATTAACAAAAAAAAATATATATTTCATATTGGTGTCCCGTTGTAGCACATGCAACATCTTTTGATATAATAGTTATGTTATAATAAATGCTAGAATTATTGTTGAGATATTGCAGCAAATAATAGCCCACATATTTAGCTACAATGCAAGTATAGCATTTAATAAATTCTATTTTCTTATAAAAAAATCTTATTTAAAAAACTTTTACCAGTAGTGTTACAGGTGCTACGGTGTCCCATTTTTTAAATTTAGCGCAAACATTATGTAAGTGCTCAAGAACTTCAATTTCTCTATCTAGCTGCTTAATACAATAGAAACATTCAAATTATGCTAAAAAAGCAAGCAAATTAACAGTTAGTTGTACTGTAATCATCAATGGTGTCCCTGTGATGCACCTGAAATGCAAAAGTGGGTACCCCTTTTTTGCCAGCACGTCTGAGGAAAGTTATGTATTCCAATTCATTTTCTATTGATAAATTCTAAAAGTACAATGGGTGAAGAAATGAATACACTTAAAATGAAACCAAAAACTTCCATTTTAATTTTTGACCTAATGTGACACTTTTTGATACCAGTACTGGAGAAACACTCATATATATATACTAACCTAACCCTATATATATACAAATATAGATAGATAGATATATATATATGATTTCTTCTAGTTCTTTCATGCCAGCTCATTTTTTTTTATTAAAAAGAATTTGAGGCTTAACCTGAGCTAAGATGTGTGTTTGCTAAGTATCTAAATGCATCATGGGAACCTTCAGGCAGATACGCTTCCCCATCATTTCCACAATAGAGATTGGACTAGAGCACTGTAAGCATGCCAAAGTAGCTCTATACAAAAATGTTAATAGTGATAATATCCCTAGTGCTCTAGAGCATAGAATGGGTTGCCTGAATCAGCCAGGAAACCCAATGACGTGGCAGAGTTTAATTCATTGATTAACATGCTTGATTAGATTGAGCTAGGGATGAAATCCTCTTCTTTTTTAAAAGTAGCATCTGTATTTTATAAGATAAGAAATAAGTTTGCGTTCATTAGTGGATCTGCTGTTAAATAAGCAATGTAGTTCAAAAGGGAGTTTTGGTGATTAACATGAGGGTAAATTAGGACTACAAGTACATATGCCTACATGTAAAAAAAATATTACTGTGTCATCTTAACAGTCAGAGCTTGAACTGCTGTCAATTTATTAATCCCTAATAGCACAGACCCATGACTGCAACTTTGTTACACAGTTCTTTTTTTATTAAAGTTTTTAATTGGTCTAAATCTAGACCCTTCTCTCAATTTTCTACCTAAAGTTACAATTTTATTAAAAGTTGATAATAATAAATATTGTTATAAAGTTGTATTTGGATTTATCCAGACCTTTTGTAAACCCATATAATGCTTGAGATTCATTGCTTATAATTTAAACTGCTCTCGAACATCCTTTCAATTGTGTCAGCGCTAGGAGAGTCCCTGGTTGTAATTCTTGTTGTTTTATTTTAGATAGGACTGATTGTTTATGTAGATAGGCCTTTATGTTAACATTCTGGCCTTACTTTTTATTTAACTTATTGTTTATATGGTTGCTTTATAGTACATTCAGATAAAAATAGATTTATAAAAAATGTACTAAGTATCATTTTCTTTGATAATGATCTAGTTGAAGATGTTAAAACCTTATCCTTATTAGGGTTGTTAACAAGAAACATTTATTGGGAATACTGGTAATTCATTGAGTCACCATACAGCATTTAAATAATAACATTTCCATTGTACTGACATGATGAATTTATTAAAAAAAAATTACAAACATTTTTCCCAGAACATTAATTTTTAAAAATGATATTATCTCATTCTAGCAAAAGCTACAGCATGTCATTATATTTAGGCATTATTAAGTTAACTTGACTCTTAGTCTGTTGGAACCATTGAGGCACCACACATGATCTGTTGACTGTCTTTCTCCATTCTATTTGCCTTGAAAGGATTTCTTTCAATCAAAGTCTTTACTGTTGTCTTCCTATCACTTTTTCTCTTTTCCTATTTTTTCCTGGTACTGTTCCCTGAAGGAAGGTCTTTGCGAAACACTAAGTTACTAACAGAAATAATAATATTGCTGAAAATAGTAAGTAATTAGTTATTTCACTATGTTAAGACTGTATCAGCACTATTCATTGACTAGGGAAGGTGAAAAAAAGATCAAGACGTCTGTGTGTAGCCACTCAATGAACTTCTCTGTTCTCTTATGTAAAATGTTCTTGTTCTTGTAATCACCACCAATAAGGATCAGAAGTGATCTGAAGCAGTTTTTCTGTTCTTTTGAAACAAAAGCTTGACACGATATGCTCACTGATTTTTAGGTAACATTATGGTCTAAATAAAGACTGAGAATCAAATGAAAATTATAATCTCCTGCAGGGTGGCAGGCCCTGAACTCTTATAAAAAAAAATGACTACTGGATTTTGTATGTTGTGATACTTAAAGATTTATTTCTTACTATTTAGGTGTTTTAAGGGAGTGAACTATTTGAGAAGTTTGCCATGATTGTTTTGTTTTGTTTTGTTCCCAGGTCTTTCTATTGTTCCAGAGGAAACCCAGGAACACCATTCAGAGGTAAAAAAAAATAAGAAAGAAAAAAAGAATGAAAGTTGGTTGGAATAGCATTAGCTTTATCATTCTGAACTTTTTTTGTTTGTTTGTTTTACGTGTTTCGGATGTTCCTTCAGAGTTGAAGATAATTACTTCCTAGTCCAAACCTCCCGCAGGACGACGGGGGATGGGAGCGGGCAGGGTTTGAACCCTGGACCATCGATAAATCTGAACGACAGTCCAGCACGCAAACCGCACGACCAGGCAGCCATTATAACTTTTTTCTTTTTACTATTTTTTTTTTTTTATCACCTTTTGTGATACACTTTTTTTGTTCAACTTCAGATGTTGTTTTTTTTCTTTGAAAACCAATTTTTATATATACCTTAATTTGATAAGATTATTGGTGAAGAAACAATATGAGCATTCGAATGACTCTAAGTAAAGTTTAGCATTCTTAAAGTTTATTGTAAATATATTTGTATGCTGGCATATCCTGGAGAAAGTTACTGTGTTGTATTTATGGGCTCAGCAAACAATTCAGGATTTGAACTCAAGCCACCTTGATAGGTAGCAAAGGAGTTTATCCCACATTACTGGTTACTAAATAACCCAGTCTGGATTGTGAAAAGATCTTTTGATAGAATTTATTTAAAGCATTCATCACTCTTTTGAGTGAGGGCTTGAGAGGTTCAAATCCTCTATTTCAAAAGCCCTGGACAGAAACCCTGCTGTTTTGCGTAGTGCATACTATCTCCATACAGGTCGAGAAATTTGGTTTCCCAGACCTGTCGAGACGGAGCTCAGCAAGTCTGGGGCAGTCAAAAAGAATAGGAGACACAGTTTCCTCTTCTTTCTAGCAGTGGGGTCACAGTGAGTCAAAATTTGGCCATAGCGTGAGAAAAATGAGCCAACAGGCTTGCATTTAAATCATTAGAGTAATTGGGAAGATCTGTCAGTTAATCAGTGTGTTTTTTTTAGATTATGCTTCTTCTGTTTAATACATTTTTAATTCTACTAAATGATTGCATTTGGAGAAACTATTGTGCCAGTTCATTAGATATAAGTTGGAAATAATTAACCTTCAAGATATTGTTTTGTTACTTGTACTCCAGATACTATTTTCTGTAGTCTCATTACAGTGAGGTTGGAAATGATAGGTCATGCATGTTATTGCATTTGTATTGATATATTCAGATAAATATTTTACATTGTCATAAAACTTCTTCAGTTTGTTGTCTTTTGGACTAAGGACAATGTCTTTTAGTTCCTTTGAAAAGAAATTTAAATTTGACAGCAATCATAAAGAGAAGAAAAAAATATATATGTATAATATATAATATGGCTCCTTATGTCTTGGAAGACAATAGATGCGCCCAGGTCAGTCAATGGCTTTGGTTTCGTCTTGAGACGGGGCAGAATCTGGTGTGACCGATCAAGCCAATTCTGGAGCGGCAGAGTCGGCAGAGTTTGCCACAGTTTGTGCATGTATATGCATCTGACTTAAGTCTAGTTGACAGGGCAGCTTTCTTCTTTCTCTTGACTGATGCAGCTTCCTTTCTTTTGCACTCGGCGAAGTTCATACCAGCATGTACAGTCTGTCTCCATGCTGTTCAGTATTGGGCTATCTCCTCCCACATACTTTGTTCGAGGCCCAGGGTTCTCTTGTCTCGCTTACAGACATCTCTGTAGGTTAGTCTTGGGCGACTCTTGGGTCTGACTCCCTTTGCAAGTTCAGCGTATAGTATGTCTTTAGGGATTCTTCCATCTGGCATGCAAGTGACATGACCAAGCCAGTGAAGTCTTCTCTGTGTAAGAAGAGCCTAGATGCTGTGCATTTTTGCCTGTTTCACAACATCCTGGTTGGAGACATGATCCTTCCAGAAGATGCAATTATGGTCACAGCATAAGTGGAACTATTTAATCTGTGTATTGATATATATACATACACTTTTCACTTCAGGAATGATTCTTTTAAGACAAATAGAATGTCAGTTTGTATTTTAAATTTATAATATTTTTCTATGGACCATATCATATTCTTCCAGTATTTATATCATGACTGTGAGTCTAGGGAATAGTAATATTTTTGTTTTTGATTGATTAGTTTTAAGCATGTCAAACTTAGCCTGTTTAAACAGACAAAATTTTTTTTTTTAAGCCTATGAAAAGAAAAGGAGGCTGGACTAAAGGGAAGAAAAGGAAAAAGAATGTTAAGGACATGAATGCTCCAAAACAACCGCTGTCTGGGTATCTTCGTTTTCTTAATGAGCGAAGAGAGCTCATTCGTCAAGAAAAACCAAATCTGTCATTTGCAGAGATGTCAAAGCAGCTAGGAAATGAATGGTCACACTTAGCACAGCATGAAAAACAAGTAAGCCAATGTCCTTTTGTTTTGAGAATCAATTTGTTGCAAGATTATTGTAATCATTTGTTTTCAATCAATTTTTTTTTACATAATTAAAGATCTGTATGCAATTGGTGTTGGGATTAAGTAACAATGTGAGGTGACAGAAACTTGATTAATAAATGTAAAGTATACTCAAGATGTCTGGTTCATCATCATCTTTTCTTTGCAATCCTCATGGAACCTAGTAAAAACACACCACTCTCCACAGTCTCTTATTAGTTTTTTAATGGCTTCCCAGCTCTTTCCTGTCCTCTTGGCTTCATTTAGTATACTGCATTGCCACAGTCTGTTTGGTCTTCCTCTACATTTTGTTCCCTGAGGGTTCCATTCTAAGGCCTGTCTAGCTCTGTCATTGGTATCCATCTCCACTTCCTCACTAAGATCTGCACCTCTATATTTTTCTGTCCACTCATCTCCCACAATTTGGTGTTTTCTATTTTGTCGTACCAGTGTATTTTTAAGATATTTCTCAGACATCTGTTGATGAAGGTCTGTATTTTGTTTGTTGTGGCTTCAGTTGTTCTCCATGTTTCAGAACCATACAGTAGGACCGCCTTGACATTTAGAGTTAAAGATGTTACAATCAATAATAACAAGGTTAATTCTTTTAATGGCAAAATGTTGTCTCGTCATTTGGGGAATCTGTATCTCTATAGCAATCCTTTAATTCACTTCCCTAAAACTGTTGCATCATCAGATTTTATCTTATGCACAACCATTTTGATTTTAGATTGACTTGATCATTTTTCCCAAACTATTCTTATTGTACCATTTCATTGGCCATAGTTTAGGTATTTTGAGACCCCATAAAAACAGTTAACAAACAAGTCTTCAAAATTTAGTTTTAATCTGATTCAGATTTCTTTTAGCTGCATTAGCAATGAGTACAATCAGCAGAAGATTGTACAAGCTGTCACTGTTTCATGAGACATAAAGTTTAATGTGACTTTCTTGGCGGTTTGGCTAAGAGTTGAAATGTGTGTTTATACAAGTCTGAGAAACAAAATTTCCTTGAATGTTGACTCTTCTCTTTCTCATTAAGAACACTGTTTTTGGTAGTTATAATGTTGAATAGATTTTTAACTAATTTGTCTACAAAAAAAAAATTAATAGCTAAAAATAGTACAGTACTTTCAGTCTCAGAAATATAGTCAAACAACTATAACTTTGATGTAACTTTGTTTAATGTAACACAACTTTAATAAAAACATTTTTTTTCTCAAATTTTTTTTTTTACAATGTATTTTATGTTACATTTTATACATTATAATATAGCAGTTATCTTAACCCTTAAAACGCGTGTGGTAGTTTAGCCTCTAAACATCAAAATTGTAATTCTGTTTTGTATGCACTCATTCTAAAACAGCTCAGCACTTTAAGGGTTAATAGATCAAATATTATTAGTTGCTAACACAATAACCTTGATTGTACTACTTGTTTCCATTCTTAGCGCTATTTAGATGATGCTGAAAGAGAAAAAGAGAAATACATGAAAGATCTAGAAGCTTATAAAAAAACAGAGACCTACAAAACTTTTAAACAACAGATTGATAAGAAAGGAAAGGGTAATGTAACATTCTAATTTCAATGTGTAATAACTGTGTCTCTTGTTGTCGGCTGTTTACAAACTTTTGTAATGAATTTATTATAAAATCTTAAAGATAACTTATTAGTTTGTTGTTGTTCGTATATTGGTATTGTACAGTAGTTATGCTGAAGAAGTAATTGTAGTCAAACGGAATTTCCATTTGATTGGACCAATATCTTATCTTAGTTTTTGGGCTTCTTAGAAGCAAGTAAGTGTACACTCCATACACCTGAGAAAAGACTAAAAGTTTTACCTTCAACACAAAGATTAGGACTATGGATTCATGGCTATGGCCATTTTTTTTTTACTTTCTGGTCAATTTTAGAAAACTCCCAGTCTATCTGCAGAGATTAGATCTTAAATGTGGAAGTATTTGAGTATTTGACATGTGATTATCAAAAATTAAAACTTGGTTATGTTACAAGCTCCTCAGGATTTATAAAGAGCATCCTGCAATTGTTATCATCTAACCTGTTTCTACTTTTTGTTATCATCTTAGGTTGTTCTTTTTACCCCTGCTCTTAGTTTGTATCTGAATGTTGAGCATTATCTTTAATTTGTATTTTGAACCAAACCATATCTTAGTAAACATGTATATCCAAATGATCTCTAGCTGTGTGACAGTTCATAAATGCTACTGACTGAACACTTATCATATTTTTCTGTATTGTCTTTTTTTTTTTTGCTTAAAGATGATGAAAGTCCTGAATTTCAAGGAGTGACATCGACAGGTTGCAAGGATGAAGACGAATCTGGCACTTTTGACATTCCTATTTTTACTGAAGAATTCTTGGATCATAACAAAGGTTTGAACATTTGTATTTACTTCAGTGATGATCATTGATTTGTTTCAAATCATTGCTGTAGAGGCTTAAATTCTCAATTTTAGAAACCCTGCTGTTTGACTTTAACAATATCTTGATCTTTTATCAATCCATGAAAATGGAAGCCTCTTAAATCATCATCATCATCATCAAACTCCATTAGAGTGAGGGCTTGGGAGTCTCAAATCCTCTCTTGCAAAAGCCCTGGACAGAAACCCTGCTGTCTTGCGTAGTGCATAAATGTCGCCATACAGGTCGAGAATTTTGGGTTTCCCAGACCTGTCGAGACGGAGATCAGCAAGTCTGGGGCAGTCAAACAGAATATGAGGCACGGTTTCCTCTTCTCCCCCGCAGCGGGGGGCCACCGTGAATCAAAAGCCTCACTCCACTTTCGTGGATTAAACCCTGCCTCTTAAATAGAACTGGAAGGAAACATTAAGTAAATACAAATTAGACAAAGAGATACATATACACAAAACTAAACAGTAGATTTAACTGGTGTGTGTATGTGTGACTTTGAAAAAGAAGTTTCAGTCTTCCCAATCTTGACATAGGCTAGGTCAGTAGACATGATGTCACATAGCATGGGCCAAGAACGCAGTGCAAAACTAGAAATGGAGTAGCATGTTGTAAAATAGGTTACTGCCACCCTTGATCACCAGCTTATTATGTGCACTACATGAGTAGGAATTATCAGGAGCTGGATAGGACAGACTTTAAATTATCACTTTTTCAAAAAGGAGAAAGATAGAAAAAAATAAATACACAGCAAAGCAAATTAAATTAACATACATTGATAAATGCAAGTTGTAATTAGTTGAATTCCACTGTATCTTTTGCCAGTAATGTTATTTTAATTTGACAGTTGCCATAATTATTATGCAAGCCGTAGCTGTCTCTCAATTCAAGCACACATCTATCTGCAGGTTCATAGTAATACACTGAAGATATGTAGTGTGGAAAACAATTTGTTAATGATCAAACTCAATCAAATGAATTAAATACTTGCATAAATCATATAAATATTGAGATAGTTTGACTGGCGAAGAGCTATCTATATTACAAGATTAAATTGTGAACAATGACAGATAACTGTTTACCAACAACTACTAATCAAATGACTAATGGCCCCGATAGCTTGCTTCGTTTACCTTTTATAGTCTTCCAAAAAAACTTCTCTAGATGATTACATTATTCTTGACCCATGCTCAAACTTTCTTTTTCTTTTTTTTTCTTTTTGAGCTGCGTATTTGTTCACGAAATAGGAATTTTAAGTCTTTTCTGTTTCTTTCTGTCAACAGCTATCAAACTTGACCTGGCCTGACATTTTTAGCTGAAATTTTTTTATAAGAATATTAATTTATGCTTATGGTCTTCAAGAACTTTTTAAAAAAATATTCTGTGTAATGGTTTTCTTGAATAGTTCAAGAAAGAGTTTTTGTATGGGATTTGGCCTTTTCCCTAAATTCATAAATTATCTTACAAAGTCTCAAACCTTTATAATCTTTCTGTCTTTTTTTAAATATTCATTAATAAATTTACAGGTAATTTATTCTACCCAATGTGAAATGCCAATTCTAGTCTAGTATAGACTAAATTTGTTACATTTTATAAGAAGACATAACATATTCTTGTTTTGGCATATAATTAAATTAATAACATTTAAGCCTAATGTTCTTATCTGATTTTGTATGCATTCTTTTTATGACATTTTCAATCCATGGGTTTACCCTGGATAATTTAGATTATTTATTTTGTCATCCTTTAAGTGGGTCTTAATATTGGTATACTTCCATGTCTAAGCATGCAATGCAAGAATATATTCAGTTCTCCAAGTTAGATAAGGTTTTGAACTTTATTTCATGCCCTATTATCAGTTGTTGTATATTGTATTCATGTCTTTATTTTATTGGTTGATTCTAAACTTTCTGTATATGGTACATTGTGTATAGTATTAATTTAGTTTATGAGGGAACAATATTACAATTTTTTTTTTTACATATATTCTATTTTCTCCAGTTAGAGATGCAGAATTAAGACAACTGAGAAAGCAGACGACGGAGTTAGAGGAACAAAATGCCATCCTAAGTAAACATACAGACAATATGAGACAAGCAGTGGAAAGGTTAGACAATTTTATTGAGACTTCCTCCCATCTTGACATTGCTCATTACAAATGTCAAATGTTAAAAACATGACTTGCCTTACTTCGCTTAATTGAGGGTCGCAAGCACACATCTCTACCAAACTCGTTTCTGAGCAGCTTTCTTCATTTACTCCCATGCCATTCCAGTATACTCAGCTACACTGATGACCGACCTCCTCCATGTTTGTTTAAGCCTGCCCACTTTCCTCTTTCCCTGTGGATTCCAGTGTCTGCCTTGCTACATTGTTTGTTTGTTTTCTCTATTTGTTTCCTATCCATTTTTTTTTTTTGGCTTTTTGATGTCTTGGGCTATGAGTTTCTGCTTGGTTCTCTTCCACAAGTCAACAGTAGACATCTTTTTGGTCCACTTAATGCCCATATCTGTAAACAACACTTGGCATAGGTCTGGATTTTTAAATATTTTTTTTTGTGTGACTCACCATGTCTCAGAGCTATACAGAAGGACAGACTCTATGTAAGTGTTAAAGATTCTGATCTTGTTTTGTAAAGAAAGTGCTTTAGAGCATCAGATTGCTCAAAGAGTGGTTAAGGCAAACCTGGCTTGATTAATACAGTTTCGTATATCATCACTAGTTCCACCACCTTCGCTTACCCTTCTATCCAGATAGATAAAAGGATCCCTATTGAGGATGTTTCCCCGGACTACAATTGGTCATTCTTGTTTGTTGTTGATTCTCATAAATTGAGTTTTCTTTTTGTTGATCAGTTGTCCACTCTTTTTGTTTCTTCTGATTAATTTCACCTGACCATTTTGTTGTGTATAGGAGAGGAGAAAAAAGTCAGTGGCAAACTCCAAGTCTTCTAGGTGTTGAGTTCGGGTCCGCTGTACATCATTTTTTGTTGTCAGAGACAATCTTTCTCATTCTCATGACTCTATCAATCACCATGAAAAATATTAAGGATGAAAGCATATGTCCTTGTCTTACCCCTGTTTTTTTACTGGAAATGGATTAGTACACTTGTGTGTCATCAGGCATAATAAGCCATCATATTACTAAAGTTTAAATCTTATTTCTGTCTATACATTTTTCAAACTTGGTGTAAAACTAAAAGAGAAAAGATCGATAAGAGAAGTTGAAAAAAAAAAGTGTGAAGTACAACAGAAGAATTAAACAGAGCTATTAACAAAGATCATTCTGTTAATGTGCTTGCAGTGCAGAGGTGTCTCAATGGCTTTCATGACTATGTACTACTTTTAGTCAATCATTGTCATTTTAAGTCTTAGGTTGAGATTAAGAATAACTTTGTAGATTTCACTGAGCACAAATTGATCAAATCTGTTTCTTCAGATTGGAGGTAGAGGCTCAACACCAGAGGCAAACAAACCAAGCTTTACTGAGTCATCTGGAAGCTCTACGGACGTGTCTGACGTCATCTTTTAGTTCTCTACCACTGCCAGGTGAGTTTGTAACTGGCTTCTTGACAATGTTCATATTAATTGAAGCTTATTTAAACAAATGTGCGTGCAAAGACAAACCCTTTTTGAAACTTGAATTAGTATCTACTTTAATTTTAAAACTACCCTTCTGTTGTTGGAGTAAAGTATAAAATTTAAAATAAAATTATGCATTTGAGTTTATGATTACATTTGAAGCATTTTAGTCTAGATCCATAGCTCCAGTAGCAAGGCAAGAGATCTATTTTATTTATAATGAGACTTATATATTCATGAACAAATATAATAGATCTCATATTGAATGAGCTTCGCTTTTTCATTATGCAGCATAGAAACCACATTTAATATCATCTGTTGAATCTAAAAAAGATTTTCTTTTTAACCCTTACACCACACTATCAAATAAACTATCCTAGTGTAGTTTATTCTTCAGTTTGATTGTAATTTGGTTTTGCTGAGTGCACAAAGATAAATGCATATTTCAAATTCCAGATACCTGGGCAAAGTCATACACATTCTCCTTCTTCCATAGTGCCATTAAAGCATGGAATGAGTTGCCTAAATTAGCCAGGAATATCAATGACTTGGCAGAATATAAGTTTCTAAGTAACATGCACAACTAGATTAACACATGAACGGTTCCCGGTCACTTCATCCCCGGTCATTTCATCCCCGGTCACTTCATCCCCGGTAATTTCATCCCCTGGTCATTTCATCCCCTGGTCACTTCATCCCCAGGCCATTTAATCCCCCGGTCATTTCATCCCCAATTAAATATTTTATATATAAATATGATTATGCTTTCTTTTTTACATTTTATGACATATTACTAATGCGTTTATAGTGTTTCCTCTTCCACTTTGTATTCTTAATGAGAAATCTAATATTGTATGGTAAATCTGGATGTGTACTTATCTATAGCGTAATGATCAAAGGCCAAGGTGTGGTTCAAGTAGTGGGAATCTTTTGAGAGATAGAAGTGCGATTAGAATAATTATGACCGTGCCGCTGATAACTTATCATTAAAGGCCAAGCTGTGGTGCAAGTAGTGGAAATCTTTTAAGAGATAGAAGTGCGATTACAATAATTATGACCGTGCTGCTGATAACTCATCATCAAATGCCAAGCTGTGGTGAAAGTACGACCATGTTTCACTTTATTTTATTTTTCTATCGCTCTTTCCTGAAAATGGGCGAGTCATTTTTAGCCTTGAAATATGCAACACTGGCTAAGAGAATAACAAACATTGTTCATCAATATGAATCGATGGATCGGCTTCTGTACTTACAATCGATAGCTTATCTATCATACTGATGTAGATGAACACAAAACACTTTTTTTACATTACCTCTTTATTTTTACATGCTAAATTTTTTTAGTTTTTAATGGCATTTAATTTTAATTTTATTCTAATCTAAAGAGTTACAATTTTGTCATTTAAATAAAAAAGGAAAACATTAAATATTGCTCACTTAATGCTTTTTAAAATTACAATTTGTTAGATAAAATGATCAGATGATGAAAATATCAGGGGATGAAATGACCGGGGGATGAAGTGACCAGGGGATGAAGTGACCAGGGGATGAAATGACCGGGGATGAAGTGACCGGGGATGAATTGACCGGTCACCCACATGAACATAGATAAGGCATACTTATCTTTTCTTATTGTGGAATGTTGGTAGTTTATATAATAATACTTTTTCTTTTCAAGGAACTGGAGAATTACCAACTTTAGAGACCATAGATACTTATATGGCCAGACTGCACAGCCTGATACTTGATTCTCCTCAAGAGAATGAGAGCCTCATAGCTACTGTTAGAGATATTGTTGGCAGATTAAGTATTGAATTATAATTGAATAAAATCTTTCGTTCTTTAATAATTTTCTATTTATTTTAGATTTACACGAGTTCTTTGATTTCTTTTGTTGTATCATTTGTAACCCATCCATTCATCTCTTCTCCATGAGGATTTACAAATAAAGGTAATTTATAACCGTGATACCCAAACTATGACCCACGGGACCACTATTGGCCAGTGATGCTGTGCTATTCAGCCCCTTGAAACTCCTGCCCATGGTGTGTAAGGAAGCTGCAGTGTGTCTCAATTTCATTGGATTTGACAATTTTTAGCAGTTTATGACACACATCAAAAAATGTACATGAAAAAAAATAGGCACCACTCTTATAGAGAACTTTACTATTTTAACTGTGAAAAGACCTTGTTTTTAATAACTAAATAAATTTTAGCTCTTGTGGTATGAAGGGAGAGTAACCTTTCAGGGATTAAAGTGTGCCGATGTGCCAAAAAAACAAACTTTTAGAGAACACAGCATGCTATGACCAAATAAACAATAACTTAGTTGTTTTTTTTTAAACTACTGTTTAAATGATTAATTGATATAAAATGCTAATTGCTTAGGTATTAAACATACACTCTCACACATAACTATTACTAAAGGTATGCCAGTTTCTTGTGCAGTACAGATGGGAGATAAATCTTATCTTGCCTTCAAAGAAACTTAAATAAAAAAAAAGTGCTTTAAAAAATCCTTTTTCTTTTTTTTTTTTATACGTGTTTCAAACAAGTCAGTAAATAATTTTAGCCTGTTTAAATATAAGAAGTAATCTGAAGAAAATATATGAAATCGAGAACACAAAGGACAAATATTAAGAACATGTCAGTGTTCAACAAAATGTATGATTATAGAAGAGACAGCCTAGAATGTTTTGTTAAAGTGCTTGTGAAACAGCAGTAATGAAAGTATTTTAACATTTTATGTATTTTTATCAATCAACATTTACACTAAGGACATAAAAATGATAATATCCTTTCAAACATCCTAGCATTATATGACCTGTTTATGTAAAAAAATAAAATAGCATGCCTCTCTATGGCTTCCTGCAGGAGCAAAATGACTATAGAAATGAGATGAATGCTTGGGCATTAGCAATGGTTAGAATATCGCCCACACAATAGTCTCACTCCTCCATGCTCCATGCAGCGGATGCATCCAAAGGAATGGCACTTGATGATACAGGGTGCATTACTGTATGCTAGGAGCTCTATCGAAAACATTTAAGGCTCTTCAAACGATTCCATCAAAGGTGCCTGCGCTGGCAAGACAAAATTACAAATAACTATACTCTGCTCGAAGCCGACGTGGACAGTATAAAAGCACTAATTACCATTTGATAGCTGCGCTGCGTCGTACACTTATCCCACATGGGAGATGACTACATGCCAAAGGCGACCTTCTTTAACGAGCTTAAAATAGGATGGCATAACAGAGGCTTTGTCCGCACGAAATGCAGGAAAATATGCTGGTCACAACTGGGTTTGCAAAGTCATGTGAAACACTGCACTCATCCTTAATTTTCAGAATAGAAGACATTGACATTATTATTACTGTATGCTGACAACCTAATAAGGGTTGCTAGCTCCTTATATTTCCTCAGGGATTTTAACTCTCCCAAGCCTTCCCCATGTTTGGAAAAAGTTCCAAGACAGCAGAGGTTAGAATTCAGAGTTTTTTCTTCTCCTTAGGTGGGTAGCCAGCTAAGTGTAACGAGCCCCTCTTGCCCGAAGCTTACTGGTTTAGGCATAGTTACTCACCATTGCCCCATTTGTTAGTGAAAACGCTGGACCCAATATATGAGCCAGGAGTTGAATATGTTATAAGAGGCTGTTAGAGAGGCATGCCATTATGAAGCATTTTATAGGTAATGAAGTGCTTCTGTCTCTTACCACTTCTATATGTAGTAACCTTATTGAACCAAATAACGTAAAAAATAAATTATTTAATTCTAAATAGGTATAAGGCAATTAAAACAAACCCAAATTTTTTCAGATTTAAAATTTTACGCTGTGCTGGGTTTCTTTTTATCACTTTGTATTAACAGTTTAAATGAAACAATAAGTAGATTTATACAGATATAAGCACTCCATGATCGATTAATCAGAATGCTTCTTGCATATTGGGGCTCATTAGCCTTGGTTGCATACCCACCTAGACAAAGGAAATCTGCCTATGGACTAAACTCATACACTGTAAAGGTTTCTGGAGTCGACCCTTAAAAAAAAAACAGGAGCTAGTAACACACAGTACTACACCCTGAAAGATACTGCCAAGAATGGACAAGGCAAAAGACAGGGAGGAATGGAGAAAGATGGTCAACAAGTCTTGCTTGGTGCCCCAACGGTCTACCAATCAAAGGGATAGGAAAAGGTAAAAAGGTCCAACTACTTCCTGCATTGGCTGCAATATATAAAGCTGTTCATACTGAACTTGATGTTATCAATTTCCTCATTCTTCACAACTTTTTGCTTGAGGCGCATTCCTCATCCCATATGCTAGGACAAATTTGTACAAATACTCCTTCTTCCCAAGTGACCTGGCAGAATTTAAGTCATTGGTTAATATGCATGACTGAATGCATGACACATAGGATGTAATTATCATCTTTTTTGAAGAAACGTCTGTATTATATAAGATAAGAACTTTCATCAGTCGCATCAGATAACCACATGTTACACTCTCACAGTTATTGAATTTCTCAACAATGTTCTTGATCATGGGATTACCTCAGAAGTTCTGTGAAAATTTGTTGCATTTACTAGCTGATGCCAACCTTTTTTTTTCCTACATTTTGTACAAGAAATATTCCTTGTGGTTTGAACAATCTGTTACCATTACTCTTGAATTCCACATTATGGCTCCATCATTAATAACACTTCTGAATTTTACTGCCTTTATACAGGCGGACAATAATTATGCTTGCCCTGGTTGTGGCAAAATATGTAGGTCACAGCTTGGGCTGCATAGCCACAGGAAATACTGCATTCCTCATTAATCTTCAGACTTGAAGACAAGCCTTATTAATAATTAATATTATATAGGCCTACAACCATTATCAGCTCTTCAAAACAATACATCAGCACATTTAACAATTATAATTTTTAAGTGTTTTTCTTTCACAATACTGTTGTCTATCACTTCTGAAAACTTTGATAGCTGGCTCAATTACAAATGAATTGGTGGCTATTTTTAGAAGAGGCATATCTATGAAAGATATCCATGCTGTCTTCAAACAGTAAGACAACTCTGATACAATAATTTTGATTATCCATTGTGATGGAAATTGTAAGAATAAATTCTTAGTTCAGTTTAGGTGAGTTCCTAACAAAAGTGAAATGACAAAAACAAAAACAAAATTCCTTTGTTTGATTTTTTTATATTTCATTTCTAGTTCATGAATAAATAAAAAAAATGAAATAGTTACATTCTGATAAATTGTAGATAAATATAGTTTAGTAATGAGTATTAGTCAGTTTAGGATAAATCAATTCAGTCAATGCTCGGTAAAGGCTAAACAGCTATAAATACATTACATGACAAGTAATAAGATTTAGTTTTTACATATTTATAGCTCAAAGATTTCTAATCTAACTCTCTAGTGTGAGGTGCTTTATTCTAACAACATAAACAGCAATTAGAAAAAAAAAGCCTCTGCATCTTCAAAACTTTATAAGCATATATGTTAAATAGCCATATTAATTAGTAAGTATTATATGAAGTGGCATAAAAATTATTTAACTGCATAAAACAATCAAACAAGGCAAAAATTAGTACTGGTATACAACTTAAAAAAAAAAAAAATTATATTGGTCAGCAAATAAAAACTATTTGTATGCTTAATTTTATAAGTACATATATAAATGTTTGCAGCTTATCTTATTCTAACTTGTTGTAAAACATAGTTGTAATTATCATACATATTTTAAATGCATGTTTCTAGCTTTTATTCAACAAAGTATTCTAGAACTTAACACAAATTTAGTATGTTTTACTTGAGGTAAAGCTATAATCTAAATAAATCAATCATGTACAATATATTTAGAGAAAATATTCGTTCTGTTCTAATCCAATCCATTCAAATTGTAGAAATCAATCAGATTGAATGTACTTGAGGTAAAGCTATTATCTAAATAAATCAATCATGTACAATATAAATAGAGAAAATATTCGTTCAGTTCTAATCCAATCCATTCAAATTGTAGAAATCAATCAGATTGAATGTACTGGTAGACTTAGTGTTGAGTAAGTCTAGTCTACCTGGCTGTGCGTTTATTTGAAATGTGGTCACAATGATATTGAGTTCAAACTTGTCTGCTTCAATTCCAGGTTTGGGCTAAGACATAATAATCTTCATTTCCAACATAGTGTCTGAAATTTATGAATCAAAAACAATAGTCAGAGAGTTAAAATGTTTATCCCATGTTACAGAGTAGGACTTCTTTGTTATAAGGTATTACTTCTTTGTTACAGAGTAGGACTTCATTGTTACAGAGTAGGACTTCCATGTTAGAGTAGGACTTCTTTGTTACAGAGCTTGAAGGTCGCTTGACGATCGAAAGAAGACAAAGAGTTTCCCTGGATTCTCTCGAGGAAATGAGCCTCTTCTTTGTTTGGCGTAGAGTTGCAAATTTCTTTCTTCACCATTTTCTGGAATAGAAAATTAATTTTAAAAACTTATGAAAACTCATTGTCAAGACATAATTTTGTTTTCAATACATTAATAAATACTTCAAGTTGTTTAAACTAACATGTAAAATAGCTGCAATTTCAATTTTATTCTAGTAAGGGTGTTGCAATTTTCATTACTTGAATGCTGAGAAGGGTTGGTCAACATATTTATTAAAGTTAAAAAAAATAAGGACAAGTAACAATATTTAAGAAAGTAAATTTGTCAGATAATAGTAAAGTAAAGTTCCCCTTTCAGACCTTGCGGTCTATAGGGCAGATGATTTAAAGGTCATCTGTTTCTGTGGTCTACAATTAATGAGGGTGTCATGTGGCCAACACAACAACCAGATAATAGGGTTTTAGTCAATTGTAATAACAGTTCTTTGATTAATGTCAAGATTTCTATTCTAACGCTGTTAGTTGAACATTAATCTCATTGAAAAAATTTCAGAGATATAAAAAACAGCAAGGCCTTTTAGAACTTCATAAGTAGTCATGCTTATAAATAACTGATAAATGTCAGTGTTAGCATGTGTACATCAGTAAACACACAATGCTGGTCTGCTAAGAAGACAACTTTACTGCTATGAACTATAATTTAAGATGAAATGAAATGTTAGAAATGCATTTTTTTGTTGTAAAGATATTGTTATGACACAAGATTCTTCACAGATAAGCAGATACTCTCAGGTTCTAATTTAAAAACACTATAATAGTATCACAAATAACGTAATCATAATATTTTCAAGTTTCTTCATGTGGATATTTTTCAGCTTCCCCTTTTAAACATCCCTTCCATTCAATACCCAAATTTGCACCAGTTGTCATTCACACCATGCTGCGCTACGACTATAACAGATATGTTTGCTATCATTTAAATGCTTATAAATTTCAAGCCATCTTCTCCTTACACAGTAATCTAAATCTATTTAACTTAATAAAATAGATGGTTATTGAGACTTTCTTCGCTTTGTTGAAGAGATCTCTAATATTATCACCTAATATGATACACAGCCTCCATATTCACACAACCAGATGGTAGAAATAAAGTAAGAAATGAAAAAGCTGGGACACTAGAACAAACAACATACACAAATAAATATTCCTAACACTGCATTGTGTTCAGTCTAATTCTACTTAGAAATTCAGATTCATTTTTCTATCATTATTGCAATGAGTAGCCGAGAAACCATTTGGCTACTTATCATGGGGGCTCGCTGGAGTTTGAAACCTGGCTCGAGCCGGGTTGGGTTTGCACAGATGCCTTCTCCCAGAAACCTCATCGTAATCCACTGGTCCACAATGGAGATAGTACCATAGCAAACTGAGCATGCTATAAGCATGACAGTTGCATTATACAAGAGTAGAATCATAAAAAAAAAATGCAAATGATTCCTTCTTGATAAGTTCCATTCACCCTTCACAGTTTTATATGCATCATAAGTTCTATTTATTTTAGATTTGATGTATAGCCAGAGATGGTAATTCAACTGTTGTTTTTATCACAATACTTCTCTTTTGAAGATAGGACAAGCAAAGTCTGGTATCATCAAAAAAGTAATTGGCTACTAGAGATGATACGAATGGTTGATGAAAATTGAGTACAAAGTGAATTCTTTAAAAAAAACAACAAACAACAACATAAAATTAAAGCTTGAATAAATTAATATAAAATCTAAAGTAACATTAAACTACTAACATAACTTTGAAATCAGCATTTCATAATCAGCTTTGAGTTACCTGCACTTTGTGATTTCTCATCACAGCTTTCTTCATCTAATTGGAAGCAAAGAATCAGAGAGCAATCATTTTAGACATTTTAGCAAAGATATTTTTTTTCTCTTTGATCAAACCTATAGCACTATATTTAAAAAGGCAAAATAAATAGCTGAGGTTGATTGCTTCCTCTTGAATTAGGGCTTAGTCTGCAGTGTCACATCTGGAACCACATGTTTTGCGGCATTTTCTCTGCTTTTACCAGGCTATTCATGTATTTATGGTTTCAAAGGTTGTCATTGCCGGGGATGTCAATGGAGATAAGCTCCCATTGTCTATAAAATACTCCTAAAAGCATGCGTCTCAGATAGCCTCTGACAACTAAGTCCAGCATCTGGCCTGCTCATGTGGCTTAGATACTAAGCCCGGCGACACTGCTCTTACTAACAGGTGAAGGGGTGAAGGTAGATACCTGGCACCACAAAACCGGGAGCTTAGGGCAGATGGAGCTCGTCAGCCTAGTTAAGTAATTCATCTAGGAGAGGGGTACTCTGACTTCAAACTGTCGCTGCCTTGCGGTAACAAGGCTTCAGGAGAGCGTAAGTTTGGATCTCATCAGCAATGTTGAGAGAGGGACCATGCGCATGAGCCACCCATGACCCCTTTATCTGAGGCCCAGGAATGCGCCCCAGAGAGGAAACTATGGTGCTGCTGCATAGCGGCTAAAACAACATGGGAGACAACAGCTACGGGTTATAAGTCCAACTTGATGGACGCCACAGGTTGCCTCTGCTTGATCAGTCACACCAGATTCTGCCCAGTCTAAAGACGAAACCAAAGCCATTGACTCACCTGGGCCCATCCATTGTCTTCTGAGACATAAGGAGCCATATATGTATATATAGATCTAGATACATACAGATAGATGGACAACATGTTTTGAGCAAGTGTTTAGCATATTCATGTAATTATACATGGACTCAGGGGCATCCTAAGGATCTAGAAATTCAAAATCCCAGTCTTCACCCTTGGTTCAGACTTTATATGCTATTTTAGGCTACATTTCAACACTTCATAAAAAAAGAAAAGTGAAATTCATTTTGTTTCTTACCTTTAGTCAGATCTGTCAACAAAGAATAAAAAAATTAATTTATCAAAAGTAACAATTCAACATTAGAAAGGTTTTAGTCTTAACAACAAAACAGAGGCAAACATTTTGTTGACTGTTTTAACATTAAAATAGTGGGTTTGAGCAAAGGTAATGCCTCATCTTTTCTCAACATTTTTAGACAGTCTACCATAAGTATCCTTTCTACAAATGAACTGTTCTATATCCAGCATAAGATGGTAGAAGCCTAAGATAGCTGGCTTAAGTTTGTAAGTGTCATTAATAGTGTCATGCAACTCATTCACCACATTGAGTAATATGTAGTTTTCCCATCGAGGTCAGAAATAATAAAATAGAAATTTTCTCTAAAACAAGAAAATGTCATACCATCAAAACTAACGGTCACATATTTTTTTTTGTAATTCAATTAATCAGCTTAATTAATGCCCATGTTCATATCTACCTGTCATATCAATTCTGGCTTCTCCCAAAAATACATCAAAAACAGTTTTTTTGCAATAAACCTGAAAGCACAAAAAAATTAAAGAAACATCATAAATATTATAGAACTATAACCAGATTGAGGAGAGAATTACTGACATCAAGTTTTGAACTGGGTAATATAAAGTTATGAAATAGAGCATAATTACATTAAGTCATATTAAATTCAATATATTACCTAGGCAATCTTTTTACCTCAATAAATATGGAGTAATTTGGCTTCTTTCTGTAAAATGTACTAAATGTATTAAATTAAATAGATTAGCTAGGCAATCTTTTTACCTCAATAAATATGGAGTAATTTGGCTTCTTTTTGTAAAATGTACTAAATGTATTAAATTAAATAGATTAGCTAGGCAATCTTTTTACCTCAATAAATATGGAGTAATTTGGCTTCTTTCTGTAAAATGTACACTTAAAGTTGAATGTTGGGTTTGGCTCATTATGTAGTACATCTGATCGTGCTTTGGTACCCTCACATTTCACTACGACAAATGGATCTAAAGCTGAAACACATTTTAAGGAAATATTAGTAGCTGTACTATATAGGTTAGTAAGTAAGCTTTAACACACAGGCTTGTTACAACACTACTCTACTATGCAGGTCTGTAACTAAACAAGCCTAAACTAATAATTTTTTAGACAAGAATATATAATTATATTAACAATTTTTATTTATATTAACAATTACTGCTATACTAGGTCACTGGTGACATTCATCCATAAAAAAAAAACATGTTTCAAATATCAAAACATGCCCCCAGATATGAATTGCTATAACCAAACAGTGGATCCAAAAAAAAAACCAATCAATATAAAAACTCCTTTGTTATCTTATTTATATTTTTTCTCTCTGAATTTCAAGCTTCTCTTTTTTAAAATTGTTTTCATACTTAATGCCAAGAGATTGTCTTTGATTCTGAAGATCAAAATGTGTGCAATATTTTACATGCCCACGAAAAGCCTAGTTGTGACAGGCATATTTTTTCACATCCAATACAAACAAAGCCATTGTCTGTGGGGGTCTTCTTAAGTTGTCTTGTTGTTTGTTTGTAAAATGTTTTACATGTTTCGGATGTTCCTTCAGAGTTGAAGATAGTTTACTTCCTAGTCCAAACCTCCCGCAGGACGACGGGGGATGGGAGCGGGCAGGGTTTGAACCCTCGACCGTCAATAAATCCGAACGACAGTCCAGCACGCAAACCGCACGGCCAGGCAGCCATCTTTTCGTCTTTTGCACCTGTCTTCAGCAGGGTCACAAATCTGTGTCCTCATTCAAATCTGTGTACCATAACACATTTTTCTATCTTTTGCCATGGCCTAATATCTAATGTTGGGAAAAAGGTTTTATGTGTCACGGGTCAATAAAGCAAGTTAACTTTGACCTAATTCTGTTTCATTCTAGAAACAGTTATGTTAAAAGAGTGTCACATAGTGATCACATGCTAATTAGATATGAACCAATAAGAGAAAGAGGTCAAGAAAAAAGAAACAGTTTCTAGAAGGTGGTAGCTCAAGAAAATATTTGGAATAGAAGTTTCTAGGATTCTAGAAAAAGGATTTTAAAAAGTATAAATTGGGGGACAGTTAGTCATGATCCTTGAGTTAGAAGCACATTCATGAGTTATTAAGAGTCAAATTAAATATAGAAAGTTCCCTTGGACCAGTACAAAATTAAATCACTATAAAGATATATCAGTACAAAGTTGTATCAGAGCATAGTTTATTTAGTGTGTTTTAATCATTTTATATTTTCTCTGCAAGTGATTATATTTGTGCCATTGAGTATAGACAAAGAAAAAAAAAAGAATTACACTGTCAATGCAATCCTAAATATAAAATTATCACATAATTGGCACTAAAAACAGTAAAAATCTGTGACAGTGTTATAATGTGCTGTATATGCAGATACAAATTTGTAATAAAAAAAATCAATTGAAAGTCAAACAAAAGTCAATTCTTAGATTAAAGATGAGTGCAGTATTTCAATTGACCACACATTCACAATAGCGACTTGCATATTTTACAATATTTTTATGATGCAGACAAGGCCATCGTCCACTAGGGTCTATTTGATTAGAGCTCAAACGTGAGTCCGCAATCTTCGGGAGCGCTCGTCATACATACAGAGAAATTCACTTACTTCCTTTTTCACTTGGGGGCATCTGAAGACCTTCAGCATTCTTGACAAAAACAGTAGTGACTAGTTTGTAAGAACTGCAGCAATTAGAGGTAGGGCAATCCAGCTTCAATTCCCTGTAGGTAAGCAATATATTCTAATGAATGTTGCTGTTTAGACACAGGCTAGATGATACATTAATTTAACGATATTCCCCTTAGCCCATCCCTATTTGGATGGCGCTGCAATATCAATTGATTTATATGAGATTTTAGAAAAAGGTTAGATGATGTTAAGCTCAAGTATTTTTATAGCTGATGATTAACAAGGGTGTCATGCGGCCAACACGATGACCAACTTTATTCTTCCCCCAACATAAGTGAAGTAATCATTAGAGCAGGGCAGCAAAGATTACGATTACTAAGAAAACTGTCCTCGTTTAATGTTAGCGAAAAGACCTTGGCTATGTTTTATCTCGCTCACATCTGCAATATTTTAAGTTTCAATATCACTGCCTGGTATGGCAATCTGAGCATTAAAAATAAAAATAAACTTAATAGAATCCTAAATGCTGCTGGCAAAATCATTGGCAAAAAACAAACCCCATTTGGGCAGTTGTTTGAGACAAACATCTATAAAAAAGCTAACAAGATCCTCGAAATAAAGAATCACCCTTTGTGTCAGGATTTTGTGATTTTACCATCACAAAAGAGATACAAGACACCGATAGCAAAGACAAACAGACACAAACACTCTTTTGTTCCCCTGGCAATCAAATCATTAAATAAGAACAATCTGATATAAACTTTGTCACGTGTAAATTATGAGTGAGTCTGGTGTGAATGTACACTTTGGTTTCTTATAGTAATAATGTTTTTTGTTTGGTGTAATGCACAAATTGTAAGACAAATTTCCTTACGGATAATAAAGATTATTATTATTATGTTACAAATGAACGAGTAGTCATTCTCTGGCGCTGCCAGGGTCGAGTTTCGCTAAAGAGAAACAAATTCATCGTAGTCCCTTTAACAGTTTCCAGTGAGGAATTTTCTGGTGATGTGGCAGGTCTGCAGCAGTACCGCCCTCTGACAGGCAACGAAGATGTTCCTAGGAATGTTAAGGGCCTTGAAGGTGTCTGTGAGGTCAGTTGTTATTATCGCCTCGGTTGATATAAAAAAATGGGGTATATTGTTATTTTGGACAATTTCCATAGACGCTTAATCTCCAAGCCTAGGTTCCCATATTTTCTTTGTTTTTCTATCTCAGTTTTTCTTAAATTATGAGACAGTGGTACGGCGATATCGATAATGGTAGCGTTTTTTTCTTTTTTATCGATGAACAGCAGATCCAGGCGATTGAAATCTACCGTTTTGTCGGTCACAATAGGCCGATGTTCAGTATTATTATTATTATTATTATTATTTAAGGGCATTCTGAAAATACTGAAGTTCAAAATCCCAGTCTTCAGTCTTTGAAATCCAGACAGTTTCGTTAGGAACCAAGACTTAAACACTCAACCACCTTACCTCACATGATGTTTAAAATAAAGTATTTATTTGGAAACTCAATAAAAATTAATTAACAAAGTAGCAAACCTTTCTAAAAAAAAAATAAAAAATAAATAAAAAACAAATAGCATTAATTAATTGCTTTACTGTTGGTAGCAGAACATCTATATAATTTTACTATTTTCAAGAAAAAAACAACAGCTTACTTAGATGAGACTCTACAAGTAGAATAGAATCTTAGCAGAAACAAGCCCACAGCAGAAGCTCCTGGGGGTTGTTCACAACATGGAAATACTACATAGCGACCTTTGTTCAAAATGCAAGACCCAAAAACATTTCTTAAATAGAGGAAGTCTGATTGAAATACTTGTTCTTCTAAAAGATGTAATCTGTATTCTCGATTAGACTCAACCTAAAGAAGTTACAATAAATTTAATTGAAATTAATTCTTCTAATTGTTATTCAAATTCAAATACAAATTTAGATTTTTAAATTAAAGAAAATAAAATTTATAATAATTTTATCAAAGTGGCAAATTTTATTATCATTTTTGCTTCACTTTTCAATTTTACATCTCCCAAAATCCATTATATCATACGAGCACTTCAAATGACATGATTCCTTGCTTGACTTATAATTTTCAGATGTTTCTTCTTCTTCTTCTAGCCAGCTTTATTGTTGCTGAGCTGTCAGCTCTTTTGCAGACTGTGCCAAGGAAAAATAGTGTGCTTTTTTCTTCAGTTGTTCAGCACTGCCACACAGGGTGCTGGTTATGTTGGGCTGTAGTGGAAGTAGGGTCTGCCTAAGGTGGATTAGGAAGGGGCATTCAAAGAGGATATGGTTTACGGTTTCATAAGGGTGGACGCAGTGTCTACAAAGGGGGAGTTGTGTGGAATTTATTTTTTTGATGGTAATTTAACAGAGGTGTGTGTCCTGTTCTTAGTAGGAAGATTGTAGATTGCTCTTTGCGGGAGAGGAAGTCAATACTGTCCAGCTTGTTAGGCATAGTTATTTCTTTGTACATAGATCTGCCTGTGTTTCCTGCTGCCCATTGGTTGAGCCACTCCTCTTTGTGATTGTTGACTAGCATTGACCTTAGGGTGAGGTAGTTAACAGGTCTATCTGGTTGTTCCATAGATGATCCTGCCTTTGAAAGCTTATCTGCCCTTTCATTTCCCATGACGCCAAGGTGTCCAGGGATCTACTGTAATGTGATGTTGATGTTTAATTTTGTTATCATCTGCCTTATTATCACTATTAGTGATTAGATGTTTCTTAAAAAAAGGAGGATAATTATTAATTCCTAGAACAATCCTTAAGCAGGATGACAAAGGCTGGTGAGCAGTCAGGTTCAAAGCTGGGATCTTCACAATAACTGTCTGCGGCACATTTCACATGGCCAAGCAGCCATCTCGCTGTGTCTTTCAAAAAAAAAATGTTTAAGTATTGAGAATTATGTGACATAACCATACCTACGACTCTTGAGTTTTCATTTCTTTTGACAATGGTTCTTGAAGTACACATGAAACTTTCAATCCAATATGTTTCAGTCTCAGTAAGTCTAATTATTGCCTCAAACATTTACAATGCTTGAACATTAAAAAAGATAATTGTGCTACTTTACAGTTGAAGATTTAGTAGTTTATCTATAATGAGTGGCCCTGTTTTTGTCATCCATGTTATAATGAGGTTCGAAAATATAAGTGAACAGTTCAGATCTGAATACATCATCTGAAAGGATAGCCCCATCCATGTCTCCACACTTTGCAAACATAATTGAACAGTTCAGATGTGAATACATTATATGAGACGATAGCCTCATCTATGTTTACGCTCTTTGCAAACATAACTGAACAGTTCAGATGTGAATACATTATATGAGAGGATAGCCCCATCTATGTCTCCACACTTTGCAAACATAATTGAACAGTTCAGATGTGAATACATTATATGAGAGGATAGCCTCATCGATGTCTCCACACTTTGCAAACATAATTGAACAGTTCAGATGTGAATACATTATATGAGAGGATAGCCCCATCTATGTCTCCACACTTTGCAAACATAATTGAACAGTTCAGATGTGAATACATCTGAGATGATAGCCAGTATGTCTTTGTCTCCACAAAATGTAAAATTTCCCATAAACAAGGGGTTCAAAGTACCATCAATGTATTCCAAGGAGCCTTCCATTACCTTCTTTACAAAGATATTTGAACCGAACTCAAACACAATTGTCTTATAATTTTATGCCAAAAATCTTTGGCGCCATTTTGACATCAGTAGCATAGAGGAAAGTAGAGTGGCAGCAGATCGCCTCATAAAGAGACAGTTGGAGAGCTCTCTCAAAACTGTGGAATGCACATTTGTGGCCCAGAAAAAAACAACTATTCCAAGTGAAATCATCCTTAATCTTCTAATCAAAGACATTGCCATTATCATCTTGTTAAAATATGACTTCATGGTAGTCAGGTAAAAGAAGGTGTACACTTGTAAACAATTATTTTAAATTTTAATAACCCTTCTTTATAAGTAGTGAAATGTATATTTCAATGGTGTTAAAAACTGTATGTTATAAATAAATATTTCAGAAAACTTTACTTCTACATAAGTGTTGTAGTAACTTTACTTTACAATAACCTAAGCTAAATATATTTTTTCTAAAAAAAAAAGACTTAATACTTTAAGAACTTAAAAAAAAATATATATATATATATAAAGATATTTACCTTGTAAATATAAAATCCAATATTGTTTTTATTTTCCCTAATGGCAACTCTAGTTTGAGTGACATCTTCTTGTTCCACAGAGATCATAACACTGTCAATTGTAGGAAGATCAAACATATACTGTAAAAACAATCAAATATGTATATTCATAAGTGGAAGATCAAACATATACTGTAAAAACAATCAAATATGTATATTCATAAGTGGAAGATCAAACATATACTGTAAAAACAATCAAATATGTATATTCATAAGTGGAAGATCAAACATCTACTGCAAAAACAATCAAATGTGTATTTCAGATGAAATACTGTAAAAACAATCAAGTTATAACATTTATCATGTTTGGAAAATCACCAATCAGTAGCTTAGTTGGCTAGGTGGTCTTGAAGTGGTAAGACATAAAAATGCATCCATTTTTTGTTACTTGATACTTTTTTTTTTTGTTAATTAGGTCATTAAATAATAAAAAGCAATTTAAACCTTCACAGAATATTTGAGCTTTAAATTTTTAATTTCATAAAATTGATAAAACAAATGAACAGTTTTAACATCACTGAGCATAGAAATGTACTTAAGGAATGGTTTGAGATATATAGGTATGCTAAAATAGAGCTTCAGGCATTCACAGAAAAAAAAAATGCCTGTGCCATATAATTGGTATCAGATGACTGAACAAAAATCTCTGACTTCAGCCTGTAGGAAACAACTAGGCAAACACTAATAGGGCAAGAAATGAAAAAAAATGCAAAAGGGCTGGATTGAGCATACAATGTGAAGATCAGCAGAAAACATTGCAAAACAGGCGCTAGAATCTGGAGGGGAAGAGAAAGATTGGGATAACACATGGGGGAGATTGGTAGGCCAACAAGCATTGAAGGCAGGATGGACACAGACTCAACAGAGAGTGAAGTGCCCTGAACAGAGTCTGACGGCAAAGTAATGTTGCAACTCTATATGCTCCACTATTAGTTAAAAGGATTAAGCCATACTTCTGGATTATTGAAGTAAAATATTTTTATGTCTTGGATTAAAGGTAAAAAAAAAAAATATATATTCATAGCTGAAAAGAACATATTAGAATATCAAAAGAATATTTAAAAAATATACAGATTATGAATTACAGATATTGACAGTCCTTCAAAGAAGATTTAACTTACACATCATCTTACAAGGAAATGTTTAAAAACTACTTTGTTTAATTAGATCAAGCTATTACATTTTCTTATTTAAATGCATAAGTGTAGGCAAATACAAATGAACTTTTTTATTCACATATTTAAATTTATTAATGTTTATAGTTAAATATTATATTACATCTGTAAAATTTTATCTTTTTCATAAAATCTTAAAATAATTTGCCAAATAAAATTTTTATAGGGCAGTAAATCAAAATGATGGATTTAAGTATAACTGTACTTACTTGTGGATTGGCTAAAAATGTCTGTATTTCAGGGTCATTTCCTCCATTCCTACCAGAAATGCTCCACTCACCAAAAAACAGTGTCTCATACCAGGATTTTTTAAGTGTGAAAAAGTTGGTGTTTACAAAGTGGCAAATATCCACTTTAGTGAAGTAGTTTAAGAAGTCATCAAATTCCATACTAGAGGAATATAGAAAAAAAATAAAAAAGCAAGTTACAATAAAGTATTTGGTTTCTTTTTTGTTATATGCACTATTTCTACTTTATTTTTTGATATTCATATCAGCACATCTTTATTATCTATCAGTTACTGTTAATTGCTATGCATCTCATAGCTGCAAATGTTTTCTTCTTTATATTATGACTAGGACATGGTGGCTGAGTGGTAAAGCACAAGGGTGTCTTCCGACACCACCCTATTCTAATATGTAACTGTCATGTATTTCAGAAGTAAAAGCCATTGGCCTTTCTGCTGGCCATATGACATCCTTATTATCCATTGGCTGTAGAAACATATGCAATCATAAATCCCAAGGTCTGAAATGGGTACCGTTGTTTTATTTGTACTTACTGTGTGAAAGGTCTGATTCTTCTAATCTATAATATTACTAAGAAGACGAAGAAGAAGAAGAAGAAGAAGAAGAAGACGAAGAAGAAGAAGAAGAAGAAGAAGAAGAAGAAGACGAAGAAGAAGAAGAAGAAGAAGACGAAGAAGAAGAAGAAGAAGAAGAAGAAGACGAAGAAGAAGAAGAAGAAGAAGAAGAAGACGAAGAAGAAGAAGAAGAAGAAGAAGAAGAAGAAGAAGAAGAAGAAGAAGAAGAAGATGAAGAAGAAGACGAAGAAGAAGAAGAAGAAGAAGACGAAGAAGAAGAAGAAGAAGAAGAAAAAGACGAAGAAGAAGAAGAAGAAGACGAAGAAGAAGAAGATGAAGAAGAAGAAAAAGAAGAAGAAGAAGAAGAAGAAGACGAAGAAGAAGAAGAAGACGAAGAAGAAGAAGAAGAAGACGAAGAAGAAGAAGACTATTGGTCAGATACAATCTTTGTTGTTAAAAGAGATATGGGAGACATATTTCTGGCTACCTCAGCAAACACAACTCAACTCAATGGAATCTTTCCTTGCAATGGGATTCCAATGCAAGTCTTGTCAGTTAACTCTTTCTCTCCTAACTGACGATACCAACATTGATTTAACCCCCATTAAATTAAAATTAAATTTTAGCTTTATAAACTTTTATTTGTGTTATATAAACAGAGCAAGCATTCTTCTATAATTATAGACCTAATGTAACATTTCCTGATTATACAAAAAAAAATAATTATTGAAGTTTAATCATAACAGGGTAGTGAAACACAAATGAGCAAAATGAATAATTCCATCAGTCCATGGGAATGTGGAAAATAATTACGGAGAGAAAGAGTTAAGTTGCACAGTTGTATCTGTCACTATGTCACAAACCCAAGAACTGTAACATTTCAAAGCATTACCAAAATTCTCCGTCTTTCCCGAACTGAATGCCCATTCTCTCCCATTCCTGCAGTGAAAGTCTTTTGATCTCATCTGATCTAAAAATAAAATAACAAACAAGCATTAGAATGAAGTTTACATCATTGACCACAAACAGGTAAATCTACAGATTTGGCTCAGGCTAATCTAGCTATTCTGTCATCGCTCATACTCATCTGACCAATGTCCAGTCCATTCTCTTCCTGACCAGGGATTAAACAGCCTAATTAAGCAGAGTGTTTCACCAAAACTTTTTCTCAATGTTTTCTGTATTTCAAAAGTTTTGACCTGGAGACAAAAAAATATGGACATTTTGTCCCAAATGTATTAGAACCTGAGGAAAAAAAAGAATTTTCTAGGCCTAATGATAATTGTGGAAAAAGACATAAGAAATGGTATAGTGGTTAAACATTGTTCAATTTTTAATAGGCATAATTTTGAAAACCTCTAAAAAAAAAAAGGTAATATTAGAAAGGGTTAGTAGCACTTTAAATTTTTGGACATTTGATGAGAGTGTATTAGAAGAAGACATATATATATATATATAAATATTTAAATAGGGAGAGAGAGATAGACATAAAAAGAAAAACATAGAGAGATAGAAAGTAATTATAATATATAATCACTTGACAAACAAATGTCACAAATTTGTACAAATACTCCTTCTCCCCTAGTGCTATTAGAGCATGGAATGGGTTGCCTGTGCTAACCAGGAAAACCAGTGACTTGGCAGAATTTAAGTCATTGGTTGATATGCATGACTAAAAGCATGACGCGTAAGACATAATCATCTTCTTTTTTGAAGTACCAGTAACGTCTGTATTATATAAGATAAGATAAGGTTTTGAAAACTTAACAAAACTATATAGCCCATGACTCTAGGCTATAGTATAGTAATTGCTAGAAATGTTTTCTAATCAATAATTGATGTTTGAAGTGGAGGTCTTCTTCTTCTTCTTCTTCTAGCCAGCTTTTTGCTGCTGAGCTGTCAGCTCTTTTGCAGACTGTGCCAAGGGAAAATAGTGTGCAGTTTTCTTCAGTTGTTCAGCACTGACGTACATGGTGTTGGTTATGTTGGGCTGGAGTGGTAGTAGGGTCTGCCTAAGGAGGATTAGGAAGGGGCATTCAAAAAGGATATGGTTTACAGTTTCATAAGGGTGGGCGCAGTGTCTACAAAGGGGGAGTTGTGTGGGATTTATTTATTGAGATGGTAATTTAACAGTGGTGTGTGTCCTGTCCTTAGTTGGAAGATTGCAGATTGTTCTTTGTGGGGGAGGAAGTTAATACTGTCCAGTTTGTTAGGCATGTTCATTTCTTTGTACATGGCTCTGCCTGTGTTTCCTGTTGCCCATTGGTTGAGCCACTCCTCTTTGTGATTGTTGACTAACATTGACCTTAGGGTGAGGTAGTTAACAGGTCTATCTGGTTGTTCCATAGATGATCCTGCCTTTGAAAGCTTATCTGCCATTTCATTTCCCATGATGCCAATGTGTCCAGGGATCCACTGTAATGTGATGTTGATGTTTAATTTTGTCATCATCTGGTGTATTATCACTATTAGTGTTGTCAACTTTTTTTGTCTTTTTGAGGCGCTGCTGTTAAGTGCTTGAAGAGTGGATTGGGAGTCTGTAAAAACAACAATAACTGATGGTGGTTGTATCCCTTCATATAATTTGTTTTCAACTGTCTACAAAGCTATGGTAATTGCCTCAATTTCATCGGCCTGGAAGTTTGAGCAGTAGTCGTCACAGGGTGCACTTATTTCAAAGTTTTTATTTTTGGGAAAGACCAGAAAAGCACCAAGACCAGCATTGATGGTGACTTTGAAGGCTGATCCGTCAGTGTATACATGGATGGCTGTTTTCGGATAGCTTTCAATTGTTTCTAGCGTGCCTACTTTGAGCTCCAGTGGATTTGATTCTTTTGGAGTGGAGGTCAAAATAATTGTCAACATTTCACTTAATGTCATTAAAATAGTTGTCAACATCTCACTTAATGTCATTAGCTATGGTATATCTAGAGAAAATCTAATTACAGATTATAATCAACTAGAAGCTTTCCTGACCCCCAAAACTTCAATTACACTTACATTTTTGTTTTTAAATTCTAAACTATATTAAACAATATAGTAAAAGGTTAAAATTGTATTTTTTTTACACGACACTTACTTAGAGTAGCCTAGACTGAACCTCAGTAATGCATGTTCTCTGTGGTGGAAGTATGCATTTTTAGTTCCTATGTGTATCTTATAGTCTAGTATTGCCCTTATTAAAATGCTCTAAAAGTGTAGACTTTTCTTCTTCTTAAAGTGTCAGGTAGAGTTGAGCCTTCGGCTCTTGGAACTCTAGGCCAGCAAAAGTGAACAAGAGCTCCCTCTCACCGGCCTGACGGGTGGGTCAGACTTGAGGCAAGAGACAGCGTACACTAAAACCCCCGCCATTTTCCTTTTCTATACCAGGCTAACTGTGCGGGACATGCCATTTATGTAACGGCCCCTTGAGGAACAGCGCCTGGATTGTGACAAGGTTGTGGGAGCTTTTTTACAACTCCGCACCAGTGCAATGAGGATGCTCTCGCACCCCATTAGGCACCCCCACAGGAGTCTTGTTTTGCTACCCTTTAGCCTAATCGTTTCCTCCTACAATCGTTTCCACCCGGGCGCCACTATGAGGCAGGGTAGCATGCCCGGGAAAAAGTGTAGACAAGATCTAGCAAGTCTTCAGTTGAAACACTGAGACAACAAACAGCAGAAAACAATTATTGGTGAAATGCTGCCTTGAGCACATGAATAGTTGAAAGGCAAGTCAGCTCAATAAATATAGCCAGCCACTCATGCAACTAGAATGCCTAGACATGCTGCTATTTTTTTTCTTGACATTTTTAGTAAAAAATACAAAATTATAGTTAGAAAAATGAGAGAAGTCCAGTCAAAATTTGAGGAGAATCCCTGCAATGTTTAGAAAATGAATATTAAAGAGAAAATTGATTTTGTAAATTTGAGGAGTGCTAGAAACACTGATTATAGATCTACAATAATTTAAAAAAAAAATGTAAGTAATAAATATTTGACAAATTGTATAAAATATGAGACAAAATGTAATCAGTATGTGACAAAATGTAATATGTATGTGGCAAAATGTAATTTGTAAGTGACAAAATGTAATATGTATGTGACAAAATGTAATTTGTAAGTGAAAAAAATGTAATAAGTATGTGACGAAATGTAATAAGTATCTGACAAAATGTAATATGTATGTGACAAAATGTAATAAGTACGGACAAAATGTAATATTATGTGACATAACTGAGATTGACTTACCATAGTGATGTTATAGCCTTGACCCAAGACTAGTCCTTCTGGTCCATCCTCTCCTATCTCATCTTCAGCAACCTGAAAGTAATAACATGACATCTTACAGAAGTGTTGAGTGCTAAGAAACAGCAGTTGTAGTGGACACTTGTTTACTGACACATCAAAGATCTATTTTTGTTTGTTTCTTCACGCTCAAGAATTTGTTTTTTGTTTTGTTTTAGACATTTTGAACAATCCTCGGGCTATCAAGAGACCTACATGTCCAAAGGAGAACAGACATTCAGAAAGAAGGTCAAAAATTAAAAGGACAGCAGAGAAAACTTTAAAAACTAGGCTTAAAATTTAATTGATGAAACAAAATAAATTAAAGGCATTAGAAATGCAATATTTCTATATGAAGTCTCAGATAAAGTAACTTTTTGTTTTTGAGAACAAGTCCTTTGACTGAGTCATTGGAAAATCTATTTCTTTTAACAAGTTCTCTGCAGTCTGTGCATAAAAACAAAAAAAAAAAACAAAAAAATTTTGAAAAGAAAGATCTACAGATCTTGAGGAGCTCTGAGTAACAGATTACTCAAGATCAACCTTAAATATATAAAACCAATGTTTGTGAAGAAGTCATTGAAAACAAAAAAGAATTGGTACTGGTTAAATGACTGAACATCCCGTACATTAGTACCTAATTCCTTTAGATACTATACTCATGACAATATAGGTTTACTCCATTTATAGGTGAGTTTGTGTGTTTAAATTAGAAGATATGAAGGAATAAATTTGATTTCAAACATCTTTAAGAATCCAGGAAAATAATGGCGTAAAGCAAGTATAGGGCAATTAAACCCTAAACTAAGGAAAATGAGGTTTGTTAGGCAATATAAGTAATTCCTCTAGAAATGAAGACTCTGAAACTAAGCAACTACTGCCATACAGATGATCTATAGGAGCTTACCCAGAAAGAAAAGCAGGCTTCTTCTTATATGATACCTAAATTCTATTTCAGGCTAGCTCAGGCAACCCATTCTATGCTCTAATAGCACTAGGGAAGAAGGAGCATTTGTACAAATTAGTCCTAGCATATGGAACGAGGAATGTGCCTTTATCTTTGTGTCTTTCTGAGAATTTTAATTTTGTTTTTGTATTTGAAGATTATGGTTCAGTGTTTTATGTATAATTGCTACTTTAATTTTAAGTCTTCTATCCTGCAGGCTTTCTAGTCAAATGTGAATATTTGTTTGTTATGAATCTCACTGCCTGTTCCAGTTTCTTAATGTGTTCTTGAGTTGAAGGGTCCCAAACAGAGGATGCATATTCTATCATTGGCCTAAAAAAGGTTAAATAACAATTTAGTTTTATGTTCTTATTTGATTTATAGGCTTAAGAGCTAATGGTCTTCCTGAAGCATAACATATTGACAGCTTCATTTGTGTTGGACAGCTATTTTAGTAGTATTTATGAGTGGAAATTATTGTAAATTCCCTGAGCCAGAAGCAGTAAACAAATAAGGCTAACACAAAAAGCAAAAGAAAGTGATCAATTGATTACACAACTTGGCACAGAACATGGACAAAGCCGGTCAAAATATGACTACATTGGGACTAGATCTAGGTCTAACTCTCCTATAAATATGGCTACTGCTCATTTAATTATTAATGATAGCTTTTATATAGCGCTACCTTCATGCTTATAGCATGCTCAGAGTGCTATGATCCAATCTCAAGGTTTTTCTGTGCTGCCATTAGGCGCTCAATAAACACAACTCTGCTCGAGTTGGCTGTTGAACCTCAAGCCCCTTCATAGGTAGCCAAGCCAAGCCAAGTTCACGCGTACTTAGCCTCTCGACCACGCTTTCCAATGCATTCTATTTAAAGTAACTCAGTTTTATATTATCTTATTATCTCTTTTATATTAGCTTACCTCAATTACACAGGTCATCAAACTTCTCTTTTCGTAAGCTGCCTCCAGTTTTTTAAACAACATTTTTCTGTGTCAAACAAAAACAGCATTGAAAGATAGACACATGCTACACTACAACATAGCAGTACATATTTACAGGTTGGTGTTTTTTTTTAAAACAATCTTTAAAAGCTTGGATGCAGGGACAACATTGATATAAATATAGCAATTGTTTTTCAGTTTAGAAAGAAAGAACAGGTATCTGATTGAAGGTTGCTGTGATAGCTTTTTGAAAGCAATTTATATTTAAAAAAAAAAATGACAGTCCTATATAGTCCTATGACCAGAGATTCCTGAATGAAATTAGTCCTTTTGAGACAGTTTTTTAGTGCCAGTTTTGTGAATTTTAGTTTTAAGTGGGTGCTTCTATAAGGTTTTCCATTTTAGTGAATTAGGAAAGGATTTTTATTTCTCTAAAGAGAACAGATCAATGGTTTCCTCCATAGCTCCTGTCATTATCCTTAAGCCAATATTTTAAACTTTATCTCTTTTCCTTAGGTTGGTTGGGGATAATGAAGGCCATTTGATCCTCTGTTGATCTTCCTTTTCTAAAGCCAGCCTGGGACTCAAGGATCCAAGTGAGTCTGTTATTCACTACTCTTTCCAAAATTTTACATGTACAGCTAGTGAGGATGATGGGACAGTAACTGTCCAGTTTGTTTCTTTCTTTGTCATGCTTTAGTGTAGGGATCATGATGGCTATTTGTTCTAGATGCTTTGGTTTCTGCCTGATTTCCAGCTTGTGTTAAAAGATTTGTAGCAGTTGTTTTTTTTGGCTTGGGAACCCAAATGAAGAAGAATGCTATTAGAAATTTTATCTGGGCCTGGGGCTTGTTTTTGGTTTGAGGACTTTTAGGGCTTCACCTAATTCCTTCCTATTTAGGTTTTTAATAGTTCCTGAGGAGTAAGGTGGTTTTCTTGGATCTATGTATTTATCTTTATTTCTTCTTTCATTGATTCATATTTGTCACATGTTTTGAAAATACTTTATGAATTTGTTCACTGCTTCTTTTCTTTTTGGGGGTTTGTTTGTCCCCTTTTACTATAACTATACGAATTGTTCTGTTTTAGTTCTAAACAAGGCATTTTGCAATTCACCATCTTTAGTTTTCAGTTTTTTCATACCAACTTTTTCTCATAGCTGAAAGATAATTTTTCCTGAAAACTGTGTTAGCTGCTTTTAGATTTGTATCTATTTCTTCAATAGTGGCATTGTGTTGTAGGTGATTAGACCAGTTAGGAATATATTTCTTGCTCGTCTAAGAATAGATTCCTTAGCTGCTGGGAGGATTCCTTTGGAGAAAGTTGAGTATGGCTTGTTAACCTAATTTGATTTCTAGTTTATTGTTGCATGTATACATCTAAGGGTTTTGAGAATAAATTATAGTGAGCTCTTTTTGTAGTTCTAGTTGGGGATTCGGAGTATTCTGATGTTTTGTAGGAGGTATCAATACTGATGTTATGGGCCTGTGGTCATTTGTGGCTAGCTGATTGATAACATCTCTTGTGCACTATTTGGATATTTTGTTGTTTGCAAAGGCTGGATCTGTTTATGTTAAGAAAGGCTGGATCTGTTGATGTTAACCAAGGCTAGATCTGTTGATGTTAACCAAGGCTGGATCAGTTGATGTTAACCAAGGCTGGATCAGTTGATGTTAACCAAGGCTAGATCTGTTGATGTTAACCAAGGCTGGATCAGTTGATTTTAACCAAGGCTAGATCTGTTGATGTTAACAAAGGCTGGATCAATTGATGTTAACCAAGGCTAGATCTGTTGATGTTAACCAAGGCTAAATCTGTTGATGTTAACCAAGGCTAAATCTGTTGATGTTAACCAAGGCTAGATCTGTTGATGTTAACCAAGGATAGATCTGTTGATTTTAACCAAGGCTAGATCTGTTGATGTTAACCAAGGCTAGATCTGTTGATGTTAACCAAACTCTTTGAGAAAAAAAGTTGGTTTATCCTCTATTTTATTTACCATGACAAGTCTTTTTTTCTGCATATCATTCTTTCATTTTTTCTCACCTGGTGTTAATGTCTTGGTAACACCAACTCTGAGAGTGACTGTTGATATCCCCTAAAACAATACATTCTTCTTGGATAAGAGTTTATATGCAGCCAAACTCAAGTCTGGTGGGAAGTAGCAGTTAAACATATTTACATTTCCTTCTGGAAGAATCAGCTTTGTGCCCATTATTTTTGATTATGTTGAGTTCTATTTCTGGAATTTCATTTTTTATTTGAGTGAGGATTCCTACTTGGGTCTGTTTTCTCTGCTTAGTCTAATGTAGGTGTAGCCTCTAATGGAGAAACCCAGGTTACTATCCAAGAAAGTTTCTTGGATTCAACATCTATTTCTTTCTCATGCAGAAATATTTTTAGAGCTACTTTTTTTTTTCTTTTGGATGCCCTTTGCATTTCATTGTAAGATTTTTAGATTTTTGTCTTGGATTGTTGGCCAGTAATTTTTCCTTCTTGGTCTCTGCTTCTGGCTCCACAAGCAGAGATAGAAGAACCACCAGCTCGCTTGTGTGGGCTCCTTCAAGATGGAGAGCCCGTCCCCCTACCTGTGCTGCTGGATTCCACAAGAAAAATGCCACATTTATTAGAATCATCACTGAACCCCAATATAGATGAGGGTTGCATGTCAATGTGTTATTTGCCAGGAGGCCCATTGACTCTGATTTCAGACAGCTTTTCTTTTTGGATGCGCTTCCATATCCTTTGATCATCCAAGATCATCTACAAGGCAGCATTTAGTTTAAGAGTTTTCTCTCATAGATGAATTGCTATCCCTAGCTAATGAACTTCATCTACCCGGGTTTAGAGTTACAGCACCATAAACTTGCCTTTTGCAATCATTTCCCTGGATTTCTGAGTTTTTTTTTAGTGAGCATCCAAGCCACTGGATTACCCCCAACCAATATTTGAAAACCAGTTGGTCCACGGCTGTTTATTTGGTATTCACAGCTAACTCTCACATCTAAGGGTACTTCACCTATACACCACCTGGGGTCGTGGTTGGCAGAAAGTGGTAGCTCCCCCAAGAACCAATCAGCAAGGTAGTATAAATACACCGAAACAAACATCAAACTGTAACAACCAAATTTATCGATATACATACATTGAAATATGGCCCAATATGATGCATAACTCACTTGATATTTTCATCCTCCAAATCATAAGACTCTAAGTCCAGTAATTCAGCCAATCCACCTGCAAAATGTGGTTAAATCAAAAGCTTAGTTTAGTAAGGTCTGAAAGATGGATTTCAAAAAAAAAAAAAAAAAAGTTAAGTCTGTATTAAAAAAAAAAAAAAAAAGAGTTGGGTCTCTGACACCCTAATAAAGAATAGAATAAGTTAAGCCACAAAACCAAAGTAAAGCACCCTAAAAAGTTGAGTTAATGGATTGTGTTAAGTTAATTAAAGTTTGGAATGGAGAAAGATGGTCATCAGATCGCATGTGGTGCACAAACAGAAAAAAAGGACAGATATAGGAAGGTGAAGGTTGGGTGAACACTATGTCTTGACACAAATTATACCTAATATGCTGTTACAAAGGAACAGAAGAAATAATAGTTACAGGCCCCCTTTTTAGTGGATGGCCTCTGACTAAGTAGATTGAGGCAAGAATTGTACTTAAAAAATCCAAACAGTTCTTCTTCTTCGTTGAGATGAACTGCGCAGTGGTCTCCAAATCAGGGAGCTCTCCATATAGTTTCTATTGGGGTGTTTTGGGGCCAGAGTCTTGTACAGACCTCTCGGTAAAAAGGGCAGTTTTGGAGGACATGGTCAGCATTCTCCGGTGTGACACTCCACATGGGCAGTTTTCAGTTCTTATATTTATTGCTACTTGCTTTTTCTTTACATTATATATCATTTAGTTTAACAACTTGGTAGAGTAATCCTTAGTGTAGATAAAAAAAGATCATCTATTTTTATGGCCGGTGGTTGATGAGGGTTTCATGTGGCCAGCTCAACAACCATCTTTACATTTACCAACTAATGTTAATGTCAGGTATCCATTAGAGCTAGTTGGCCACAGCAACATCCTAAAAGTCCAAAAAATTAAAAAAAACAACATTCTTTACCCAAATTTGAACCCACAGTTTGGAAGCCAAGCACTTTACAACTCAGCCACCATGCCCACCCCAGGTACCATAATTAAAGATGGAAATGTTTACTACATGACCTTTGGCTTGAATAAACTAGTTTAGCGAATACTAAGATGTAGCCTTGATAATTGTCCTACGGGCATTGAAAGAGAGTATCAATACAAAGCTTCCAGGACATAAGTGACAAGTTAGGCTAACAAGAGAACAGATTAGATTTAATGATTTATCTTATCTTATTTTATATAATACAGACGTTACTTCAAAAAAGAAGATGATTACATCCTACGCATCATGCATTTAGTCATGCATATTAACCAATGACTTAAATTCTGCCAAGTCACTGGTTTTCCTGGCTAGCTCAGGCAACCCATTCCATGCTCTAATAACGCTAGGGAAGAAGGAGTATTTGTACAAATTTGTCCTAGCATATGGGACGAGAAATGTACCTTAAACGAGGAATGTGCCTTTATTTTGGCTTACATGATATGTAACTTTGGTTCACGGAAATGCCAGAATTGTAATGAAATAAATCATTAAGTAAGAAAAAAACTAAGATAAAAAAGCTAGAGTAGACAAATTGCTATTACCAGTAAAATCGACAAGAGCATCCGAAGTTTGACCTGAGGTCATTGATTGGTAGTCACCAAACAATCTGGAAAAAAAAAAGATTGTTAAAAAAATTAGAATTAATATACTTTAGTCAACAAGATTCATTAAAAGAATTAGTAAATTATTTACTCCTAATTACAAAGTAAAGAAATGCAATAATGAGTGTAATAATAAAAAAAAAAGTAAAGTACCCCTTTAAGATCTTGTGATCTATAGAGCAGATGATGTAAAGATCATCTGTTTCTATGGCCAATGGACACAAATGTGTCTTTTGGCCAGCAGAACTGCCTTTACTTTCTCCAACTAATGTACCCATCAGAATAGGATGGATTTAGGGGTGCCCTAAAGTTTAAAAATCTCAGACTTCACTGTGCTTTACCACTCATGACCTGAATAACGAATGTAGATGATTGTAGACAGAGAAGTATTTTTATATTGAGCTTTCTAAGAGGGATAACTGGGTGGCTGCCTGGTCGGGCAGTCTGCATGCTGGACTGTCATTCAGATTTATCCATGGTCCTGGGTTCAAACCCTGCCCGCTCCCATCCGCCCCGTCGTCCTGCGGGAGGTTTGGACTAGGAAGTAAATTATCTTCAGCTTTGAAGGAACATCAGAAACATGAAAAACATTTTACAACAAACTTACTTGGCATAAGCTTTTTCCAAAAGTGCTGACCAAAACTCATTTTTCTGGTTGGAGTGTATAAAGATTAATTGTCCTTCTTTTGTAGGTAGTCTATCATCTATCACAACCTCTATCCATTGGCCGAATCTCCAAAAGTTAAAACGGAAAATACCAGCATAGGGACTGGTGTCACTGAACTCCTGGTTCTTGATATCCGGAATAACCTGTTTCCATAACATTTTAAATCAGTCACAGAGTCACTTTAAACAAAACAGTAAAAAAAAAAATTAAGCTAGATAAAATCCACTAATAATTAGATTAAACCATGAAAATCATGAGGAAAATGAGTGAATGAGAGAGAGAGAGAGAGAGAGAGAAATAGAATAAACTTATAAATGTACTTCTATAAGCATGTGAAAGAATAGATTAGAAAACATAATTTAAAGATTGAATTTAAAATTGCCATCCTCAAAAAAGGAAGAAATGAATCACCTGAAGGAGACACGAGCACATTAAATTAATACAAGTTTAATTGTATTCAATCTTTCTTTTAAAAAAAAATCTACTATCACTATCCTCATGTTCTTCTTTTAACTTATCAACTAAATATTTTGTTTTCTTTAAACTTTAGACTCAAACAAAACATAATATATGCAAACATTCACTTTCCAAACCATCTGTTTTGATATCCCTACTGTCTGATTATCTGATATCACTACTCGAAACAATCACTGATATGCCTAATAACTGTCCAATCTGCCAATAATTTTGTTCAACTACGTCTTAGCATCTGTCATATAACCTACTCATCAATCTGTTAGTTCTTCTCACATAAACTGATGGCATTATTAATAGCAACAAAAATAAAAGTTTACATTTGTGATTATTTTTTTTTGCATTAATAAATAAACAAAAATAAACAGATTAAAGATAATGACATTATTTAATTAATACTTAATTTGATAGATCTTGTCTAGGTTATATTAAAGATCAAGAACTAGAATAAATCTAGATTTAAAACTGTTTTCTAGATCTTTTCTTGATTTAGATTTAATTCAGATCTAGATCAATATAAATCTAGAGTTATTTTCGTAAAGCAAACACCCCCCATATTTTCTGATATTAGGAAACACTCCACGATATTTGTTAAAATGATTCTTTATTTTCAAAACTATGTCAAAACTAGTCTATTTTTGTGTGTGCATGCTCCATTTCTTTATAGTTCAGAAAGATTTAGTTTTGACTACTTTGAAAAAACAAAGGTTTTACTGGGGCTCAAAGTCCACTGGTATGACGATGTCACTTTTTCCTCCAGGACAGATGGAGGGTAGGTCTGGAGGTAAGAAGATTTTTAACACCATTGAGGTATCAGCTAAATAAAACCTATCTAAAATGCTCCTAAATTGGCCTGGAAACACATGCATGTCATAGCCTATGTATAAATAGGGTGTTCCACAATATTCATTTATCACTATCAATAACAAAAACTCTTTATCAATATCAATTATAATACTATTTTAATGTTAAAAATGCATATATAAGGGATGTAGCTCACGACTTGGAAATAAAATTTTCTTTGGTTTTGTAATATTTTCTTAATTTTGTTATTTACTGTAGATGTTAAACCAAGTGTGATGTGAATAGGTAAGAAGAAAGGGAATATCGCTGCTGGGTAAAAAGAAGGAATATCGCGATATGCTGGTCCATTTAAGCTGTCCAGCTGGCATCTCAATTATAGTCAATTATAGCCTAATCTAGCATGTTATTATTTTACATTCTAACTTTATGTGAGAGATACAACAATTAAAAAAATATATTCGGGGGGGGGGGGGGGGGGGAGATGGTAGTATGAAAAAAAAGTTTTTATGGAGTGGGGTGGGGGACAACAGAGACTTGCTATGAAATAAATGCATACAATGTGGTGAAATCGTATGCCCTTTTTTGATGTTAGTTCAACATCTTGAGGATGTGTTCACATCATTTATTGATAGACAGTCAAGGTGTGATATAAAAAAAAAACATTGAGGATAATAATATTTGTAAAAACAAAAGTGTGTATTAGTTCGTTAGCGTACCGAGAGTGTTAGTTAAGTTGCAAACTTATTGACCTCACCATCTTTAACATATTTTATTGTAAATAATATGCCAAGTGAAACAAAACAATATTTATCTACTTTTTATTGCAAATGGATGACAAGTTTATAAATGTTTGAGTTTTTTTCCTAGAACAGGACTAACTATATTAATATTAAATAGATCTCTATAAACATTCAAATGCAACAAAAATGGTGAGCCAGCGGCTGAGCAGGCAGCATTCAAAATTACAATGTGTAACAATATCAATAGATCTAGATATCTATATTATATATATTAATATATATCTAGTAATACAAACTAACAAAGGCGATCCATAGGCAGCAACTTCAAAGGCCTGTTTTAGTATATTAAAAGTATTAAATCTAAATTCTATATCTATTTTAGATTCTAGCTATGACTAGATTTAATTATCATGACATCATGATCATCCCATTCATCAAAATCATCATAATGCCAATCAATAAATTATGACGGTTAATTATGGGCATGGTCGCAGGTCGGTATTGACAGTGACGAGTGAGTGAGTGACAGTATAAGTATTCTTACTATTCTCATTATTCTGATTTCTGAGTAGACTCTATAATTATAATAATAATACTGTATTGTCATTGTTTAAATAGTTTTTTAATTGAATTTTCATTTCTAAAATTTAGATCTAGATGATAGATGAATACCGAAAAGAAATATATTACATATTATTATTGGTTCTACTTAGTCTTAGTCCTTCTACACTTATTTAACACAATCATGACAATTGAATGGCTGAATGACAGTGAATGAGTTACAGACCATCACTAACACAAACTCATTGAAACTGTGACAAACGTACTTTGGTAACTTTGACTTTGAATTGCAAGGTAACGAAGACAAAGGTAGGTCTAGATCTAGTTCCAACGAAATATTGACAAACAGAATCGGTTCAAAAATCATTTTCCACAAACTAGATATCTAGATTCTAGGTCTATTATATAGATCTATCTAGATCTTGACTAATCTAGATTATTCGGTATTTTAGTCTGCTAGTGAGCCTAGTGCTAGTCTCGATCTCTAGCTATTATACAGATCTAGTCTAGATTCTAGATCGAAGATTTAATAGAAAAACGCGAATGAAAAGGAATATTATTACTAGACCTAAATCACATACAGGTATAATATATATATAGGTCTGTGTACTAAATCTAGATATAGTTCTGTTGTTTTTTTGTCCAAAATAATGTGGACCACAAATTTTAAAGCTCATATGGATCATATTAGTATTGTACTATCCAAGATATATAATAAAACGAAAAAAAAAACTTTCTGACACGTCGAAATTCGGATATTTTTTATCCCTATTGTGGGGGCCACTTTCTATCATAGACCATATCCCCACAGCCCGACAGGCCCTCCCTTAAATCCCGCCCCGTTTGCTAAAAGAAAAATCTTACTCTGGAATAAATGTAACCTAACACAACTACACCAAGCTGCATTAAACTTTCAACAAACATTCTTATTAGAAAAAGACATTAACCAACCAGTCGATGACCTCTGGAATTTCATTAAAAACCATCTTAAAAGCATTATAGAAAATCATATACCAACTAAATACACATCAAACAAAATAAATAAATGCTGGTTTAATAATAGACTAAAGAAGCTTTGTAAACAGAAGGAAAACCTATATAGAAAATTTAAAGAAACTAATGCAGAAAGAGTTTACAAAAAGTATATAAAAATTAAACACTTAACCCAAAAAGTAAGCAGACAGCTGCAGAGTGAATACATAAACAATGTAATATCTAAAGATAACAACAAAAACCTACGGTCATACATTAAGTCTAAGAAAATGGAAACAACAGGCATAGCGCCATTAAAAGATGAACATAACATAATACATAATGATAATGAAACTAAAGCAAACATTCTAAACAAATACTTTGCATCAGCATTCTCAGCCCCAGGAGACAAAGACATATTACTGAATTTGAACCAAGTAGACAACATAGAAGATATAGTAGTACAAGAAAATGGAATTCAAAAACTATTAGCCAACACCAAACCAAATAAAGCTTCTGGACCTGATGGTATTCCAGCTAGATTACTCAAAGAACTAAGTAATGAGCTAGCCCCATTGTTCAAAATACTCTTTCAGGCTTCACTTAACCAGGGCAGAGTACCAAAGGACTGGAAAGAAGCTAATGTCACCCCCCTATTTAAAAAAGGAGAAAAATCTGACCCAGGAAACTACAGACCAGTATCACTTACCAGCATCACATGTAAAATCCTAGAACACATAATATGTAGCAACATCATAAACCACTTAGACAAACATAATGTCCTCACACCATAGCCTACCAACATGGCTTTAGGAAATATAGATCATGTGAAACACAACTAATAGGACTAATTGATGATTTTTCAAAAGGTTTAGATAATAGTGAACAAATAGATGCTATCTTACTAGATTTTTCTAAGGCTTTTGACAAAGTTCACCACCATAGCTTGCTTAAAAAATTAAAATATTTCGGCATTAATGGTCCACTGCATCAGTGGATTAAAGACTTTCTGATAGGGAGAGAACAAACTGTAATAATAAATGGTTCTAAATCAACACCGATAACAGTAAACTCAGGTGTACCTCAAGGAACAGTCTTGGATCCACTACTATTTTTAATTTACATAAATGATTTACCAAATTGCATTACTTCAGGAACAAAAGTCAGATTATTTGCAGACGATTGCATAATATATAGAACAATAGAAACAACACAAGACACAGATATTTTACAAAGAGAATTAGATGAATTACAGAAATGGGAATCAAATTGGAGCATGTCTTTCAACCCAGAAAAATGTCAGTTGTTAAGAGTAACAAAAAAACTAAAACAAATTAATTCCACTTATCTTATTCATGGCAAACCAGTAACACAGACTAAACACGCAAAATACCTAGGTGTTATAATAAATGAAAAAACTGTCATGGAATCCACATATTGATGAAACTACAAAAAAATCAAACAAAGCATTAGGATTTATTAAAAGAAATTTCTATAAATCAAATAAGAAAATAAAACTAAAATGTTATTTAACCTTGGTTAGGCCAATAATAGAATATGCATCCTCTGTTTGGGACCCCTCAACTCAAGAAAACATTAAGAAACTAGAACAGACACAAAATAGAGCAGTGCGATTCATAACAAACGAATATTCACATTTGACTAGAGTAACACCTTTAGTAAAATCACTAAATTTAGAAAGCCTTCAGGACAGAAGGCTCAAAAGTAAAGTAGCAATAATACATTAAACACTGAACCATAATCTTCAAATACAAAAACAAAATTTAATAAAATACTCTGAAAGACACAAAGATAAAGGCACATTCCTCGTCCCATATGCTAGGACAAATTTGTACAAATACTCCTTCTTCCCTAGTGCTATTAGAGCATGGAATGGGTTGCCTGAGCTAGCCAGGAAAACCAGTGACTTGGCAGAATTTAAGTCATTGGTTAATATGCATGACTAAATGCATGACGCGTAGGACGTAATCATCTTCTTTTTTGAAGTAACGTCTGTATTATATAAGATAAGATAAGATTAACACAACAGTAGATTTAAGCAGTAATGCTCCACAACAGAAATCTGAATATTAGCGCCTAATCTATGAAGTCAACAAAGTAAGTATAGCAGTAGACTTTTAGAATAAGCACTAAATGAACTAGAAAACACACGCATTTCTCTTTGAAAACACCATTGAAAGGATGAGGATGGCTGCCTGGTCGTGCGGTTTGCGCGCTGGACTGTCGTTCGGATTTATCGACGGTCGAGGGTTCAAACCCTGCCCGCTCCCATCCCCCGTCGTCCTGCGGGAGGTTTAGACTAGGAAGTAAACTATCTTCAACTCTGAAGGAACATCCGAATTATGTAAAACAAACAAACAAACAAGATTCAGTTTGATTTATCAACAAAACGTTTTTTGACACATGTCCAAGTTATGAAATACTTTATCTCAGATAAAATAAATATTTTTATAGGTCAAAATATAAAAGATAGCTACTTCTAAAACATGTAGTTGGATGCAATTGTTGATATACCGCTTAAATTCACGTTTTCCCAACGTCTTGTCAAAAATAATAGTAGGTATAATTTTAATAGCGTTTTAAAAAAAACCTATTTAGGCTCCACGCGCTATTCTGTCTCCAAGCGCTATTAGAACATATAATAACAAGAAACGGGAGTTAAGATGGCAAACTAATAAAATAAGTTTTGAACAGGAAGGTTTATATCATATACTAGGCCCTATATTGCATAACCATAAATAGTAGGGCTACTATTCTACTAAAGACCTACCTTGTTCCACAGCTTTGGTTCATGGGCCAGGGCCGTGCACGCTGTGATGAACCAAGTACTTTTTATTTCCCCTGTCACAAGGTCATCGCAGGTAGCTCCATCGACCACAAGACGAGGAGCTTTACAGAGTTCCTAGTCACAATGTGTTCAGTTATACAAAGAGAGTCAGCTTATAGTATAAACGCTTACAATAATAGCAAGAACCTCCACGTTTAGAAAGCAATGACTTTTAGAAGGTACACCATTTTGATTGATTTAGGAAACCAGAACAAGAGCTCAGAGGTCTTCACGAAGAAACAAAAAAAAAAAAAAAAAAAGGTAATTAAGATTGCAACTAGATTACTGTGATAACACTGAAACGTTACAGATGCGGTCTTTCGGGGTAGCAAGTGGGGCAACCGCTCAAGGCTCCACGCCTGAGGGGGGGGGGAGCCCACGATGGGGATATTCTATTGTCACCATCAGCCTATCATAAGAAAATGCTGGGCCGCTGTCATACATTCTAATGCACCGCAACAATCCGTTATAGACTGCAGTATACTGTGTTGGAACTTCTTCTCAATTTGAAGTTGATTTGTCATAAAAATAACGTGCATCATTAAGTTGGTTAAAGCTAGACCATTAAATTATATTTTATAAAAAAAAAATAATAAAAGTTATGTATGACTTGAATTCGAACTCGAGAGTCCAAACCTCATTGAGTTAATATAATAATCACTGCGTCAACGAAGTACTTTAGAAAATAGAAGGTTGGGGAGGGGGGGATAACAAGTGACTTGCGCTGGAGTTTGGATTTAAGTGAGGAGAATTCGCGCAACACGTCCACCTAACTCTCTCACCCTAAAGCCCGCCCTTTTCCGGAAGCAAGATTTAAATTGGTCAAGACATCCGGGTAAAGTTTGGGTGCAGTGCAGAGACTTTCTGTGCGTCTTGTCCTGCTCTTGAGTGCTCCACAGCTTTGTGATTCTACTTGCCTTTCTGTCCGATTGGTCTAGTTTTGTGACGTTAAGCACAGGCCGCCAAGTCCAGACTTCACATGCTAGGTTTGACAGAACCTCAGTGTACTGAGTGCCATTGACACGTCAGATACCCTCTACCGGGGGTGTATGGGGTATCTGGGAGGGGTAGCACCTCTAGTAGACAGGCAGTCGTACCCTCTTTTTGAGGGTAGCTTAGCTCACTCTTGGTCCCCACTCGGTATCCAACTCTCACCTGTGGCTCCAAAAAGCTGTAGCATGCGCAGCGGCCACATCCCGGAAACGGCTTCGATTGGCCGTCTAAACCAGAAGGTTTATAATTATCTCTTGTTAGTTTCAAATGATCTAAGTCTCTACTCAAAGTATAAAGTGGACTAATTCAACTTATACCATCACATCTATCAAGTACAAATTCTTTCTCTTGTTCGATACAAAAACAAAATAATTGATTACCAATAGTAAATTAAATAATTGGTTAATTGTTTTTTAAATTGATTCTTGTTTTGTCAAGCACAAGAAATAATTGTGCAAAATTTTAGCGTCAGCCGAGATTGTGTGTGGGAAAAATAACGTGCACAAACTTTTTATGAGACAGACAAGAGATTTGACATAAGCTTTGTAAAAAGTAACAGATTACATTGAACGGTTAAAGTGATACGATGGAGTTGGATTTAGACGATCACATTTCATTTTGAAATACAAATTTTCGATATCATAGTAACCGTTCTAAAAAGTATCAAATGAAATGGCAATGTCTTCGAGTATATTGAACAGTGTTAACCTTCGTGTCGAGCTCTTCTAAAGCAAACATTATAATAATTGTTAACGACACCATCTACACCAGCCAAACAAGGAACATACAAAATACTTGTTAAGGAAATAAAGCTTATATTCGGGGAAGAACCGCACGATAACCGCCATTTTTATCTCTATTTTTCTGTATGAAACACAAATTGTTAATTAAAACTAATTAACTAAGTGGTACATTTTTCATTGATTCATGTGTTGTCATCGACAATGAATAATTGTGCAAAGTTTCAACTTGGTCCTAGAATAGACGTGGGAGATAGAACATGTACAATATTTGTACCAGACAGACAGAATGAGTTGATATAAGCTTTGCAAAAAATAAAGATGTTTTAACTTCATACACAAGGACCAAAAAAAATTAGTCATACATTAGGTGATAAAAAAAGGACAAAAATATGCATTCCATTCACATGATTAAAATTTACGAAATACGGAAACAGTTAAGGCCAATAATTGTCATAACAAATTTGTGAAAAAAAAGTCTTATTTAACTCTTTCTTTCCTAACTGATGATACCAGCGTTGATTCCACCAGAATGTGGTAAATAATTACGAAGAGAAAGAGTTAAAAGTGTATTCTTACCTTTGGCCGTTTCCATAATATGTCGGGATCTACTTTATCAAAATATAAAGACTTTTCATTGGCTGGGAATTCTACGTCCTCAAATAAAACTCCCTTTTCAAGACAGCTTTTCTTTATCTTGGAATAGTTTTGAGAGCGGAAATTTACTACCATGGTTTATTCTGAACCAGAATTTATCACAGCAGCACTATAATAAAAAAAAAGTTGACTTAATAATGTAGAATATTGAAACAGTACAACACGTGATTTCATATAAAACGATGTTAATCGAGAGTCTATTGCTTTGGAGTTGACTGGTGAGTTTCGAACTGGGGAACGCTTTTCAACATCAATGTTGCATTTAGTCACGCGATCTTATTGAGAAAACAACGGTCACGTGACAACCATCATGAATTAAAACATGAGATCGTAAATTATATAGAAGAGATAGAGCACCATGTGGCTAAATGTTGTTTGTTTACGGTTGGTGAATGAGGTCCATTGGTCATTTTAGTTCCACCAGAAATGAAGTTTGTCATTTTTGTGGCTTTCAAGAGGGCTGGAATGTCTTCTCTTATCAACTAAAATCATTGTTTACTAAGCAGTGGTCCTCAGTACACTTTTGTATGGCTCTGTGATCTGGTTGCTTTATAGGAGGCATAGAGGGCTTCTCGAAAAAACTTAGGAAGACACAAAGATACTCAAAGAAGGGCCCTTGCCAAAGTCAAGCCCTAAGCTGAATGTCTTCTCTTATCAACTAAAATCATTGTCTACAAAGCAGTGGTCTTCACCACACTTTTTTATGGCTCTGTGATCTGGTTGCTTTATAGGAAGCATATAGGGCTCCTCGAACGAACTTAGGGGGACACAAAGATACTCAAAGAAGGGCCCTTGCCAAATCAGGCCCTAACGACGTAAAGTCAATTTAAGTAGACCTCCCGTGGACAACGGCTTTGTCTGCGTTAGTTCTGTCTAGATATGCAGGTCACAAATGGGTTTGCATGGTCATTCGAAATATTGCACTTAAGAATGATTCTTATATTCGAAATCTTTATATGGTTGTAGAGTAAAACAACTTCTTAACCTCTTTAGATTTAGAGTTTAAACTGAATCGAGAGTATAAAAAAAAGGCAGCCATGCTTTAGACAAATTTTGAAGTCAGAGTAGATAAGAATTCTACTTAATAATCATTACACCAATTGAAAGTAACAAACACATTATATTGACGAATTCACATTATTTACAAATAAATGTAAATTGTGAGGATTAATTGGGAAACAAAGTGAAGTCATCATAGTCATCTTTGAGTTCATAAGAAAATAAAGTTAATAAACAATAAAAAAAAAAAGTTGTTTACTACTATTAAAGTTCTATTTGACTTTAACCCCCTCTGATGAATCATAATATTTTCAACTTACGATGCCCTATAAGGTTTGTACGTGCCTCGGATTGTTGTTAAGATCTATGGCGTAGCAATGTACCGGAGCACCCGGTTTTTATGATAGGATGGTGCCCCACTCATGTAGCCTTACTGCTGCAACGATAACCTGGTGATTCTACACGAATAAGTCGTTTAGCTCCAGTGAATTTAGAATAGCACAGCTCCTACATCGGCTCCCTGTGAGAGTAATAGTCAATTACAAGGAAGTCAGTTTGTCATCAGTGTATCTAGTAAAGTTTCTCTTTCAGACTTTGTAATCTATAGGGCAGATGATGCTAAGGTTATCTGTTTCAAAGGCTAATGGTTAACAAGGAGGTTGACCAACCGCTTTTACTTTCCCAACTTAAGTCAGGTAACCATTAGTTAGAATTGGTTGGACTCAGGGGCGAAATTCAAAATACCAGTCTTCACCAAGATTCGAGCCCAGGAACCAAGGTTCAGAAGCCAATCGCTTAACTACTCAGACACCATGCTGCTAGCTGTGTTGCGTTGTTCCCTCAAATATTAGGAATTGTGGGCCATTTAAGTAGGCCTACTTACACAAAAGGTTTAGAACTCGTTCCTTATTGATCTCAGACAACCACATTCTTCTCAATATGTTTTAAACAGGTAAGTCTTAATGTTCTTCTTGAATGTTTGTTTGTTTGTAAAATGTTTTACATGTTTCGGATGTTCCTTCAGAGTTGAAGATAATTACTTCCTAGTCCAAACCTCCCGCAGGACGACGGGGGATGGGAGCGGGCAGGGTTTGAACCCTGGACCATCGATAAATCTGAATGACAGTCCAGCGCGCAGACCACACGACCAGGCAGCCATCCATGTTACATAGGACCTACATCATATTTGTTAACAGTGCTATTTTTATCCCCGAAAACAGCTTTGACAGGCAGACAAAACCAGGTGGAAGGTATCTGACATGCCCAAGACACTCAGTTTATTTTTGTGGTTTAGTCAAATCTAGAATGTGAAGTCTCCATTTGTCGGCAAGTGCGAAAAATCACCCTAGCAAGACTAAATGGACAGAAAGGCAATCACCAGCACAGGCTGTGGAGCGGTTTATAAACAGGATAAGACACATAGAAACGCCGTGGTCTTCGACTGCACCCCTGACGTCTTGGCACAATCTTGCTACCGGAAATGACTTTAGGGCGAGAGTGAGGTCGACATGTTGCTCGAATCTTCTTTAATTTAATCAAAATCTCAGCGCAAGTCACTTAGCCAACAGTACTGCATAAATTATTATGTGTGACCAAAAAAAAAAAAGCCATCCTGTATGTATGAGATGAGCATATTTCTACAAGTATAGTGTCATTGTCATGACATGTATATCTATATCTGTATGTCTTCTTAAAACTTAGAAATGATTATCAGTGTAAAAAAAAGCCTTCAACGCCACTGGCTCTATATCGAACCCTACTTGTTACCTCTTGCCGCTGTACAGTAATTATAGCTAAAACATATTAATCATTACTTGTAAACGAAAGATTGTAGAATCTATGCATTTTTTCTTGAACAAATAATTCTAAGCTTAATAGATTATTTGCTTTATCTTTAAAAATGTGTGTAGGCCTACTATTTTAAGGGATCCAGAGATTCGCGATGGGAACTAGACTCTCGCTCTAAATCTAGATTTGGCTTTTAATATATATTCTTATTAAGAATCAAAGTTCAAAGCGTACAATTTAACTTCAATCGAACACCTGGTCAAGAAAGAGGCATATAGTTCTATTTTATACATAAACTATACTCAAGAGTTTTATATTTGATTTTTTTTTTCAGCTTTTCAAACACATAAACATTTGAGATAGCTCGGGTTAGTGAAACCTTTTACTTATCTTATAGGCCTATAATACAGACGTTTGTAAAATGTATTGTTTGTAAAATGTTTTACATGTTTCGGATGTTCCTTCAGAGTTGAAGATAATTACTTGCTAGTCCAAACCTCCCGCAGGACGACGGGGGATGGGAGCGGGCAGGGTTTGAACCCGGGATCATCAATAAATCTGAACGACAGTCCAGCGCGTAAACCGCACGGCCAAGCATCCATCCTGTTACTTAGATTCCCTTGAACCAAAGTTACATATCATGTAAGCCAAATATGTTAAATCGAATTCGCTAAACTAGTTGTTTCAAGCCATAGGGCATGTAGTAAAAATTTCCATCTTTAAATTGTGGTGCCTGGGGGTGGGCGTTGTGGCTGAGTTATAAAGTGCTTGGCTTCCAAACTGGATAATCTTGGGTTCAAATTTGGGAAAAGAATGTTGTTTTTAATTTTTTTTTTCTTTAGGATGTCCCTGTGGCGAACTTGCTCTAATGGGTACCTAACATTGACATTAGTTTGTAAATGTAAAGATGGTTGTTGAGCTGGCCACACGAAACCCTCATCAACCATTGGTCATAGAAATAGATGATTTTTATAATTTATCTTATCTTATATAATACAGATGTTACTTCAAAAAGAAGATGATTACGTCCTACGCGTCATGCATCTAGTAATGCATGTTAACCAAAGACTGGTTTTCCTAGCTGGCCCAGGCAGCCCATTCCATGCTCTAATAGCACTAGGGAAGAAGGAGCATGTGTATAAATTTGTCCCAGCATATGGAACGAGGAATGCATTTTTATTAGATTTTGATTTTGTATTTGAAGATTATGGTTCAGTGTTTTGGCCTATCTAATCTAATGTATAGATTCTAGAATAATAAAGATTAGAGCTAACTATAAATCTATGATCATTTAGATAATAGATTTACCCTAGATCTAGCTTAGAATAAGAACTAGACCTATATAAAATATAATTACAACATACTAATGTGCAGATCTCTTCAACAAGCAGTGTGAGTTTTTTTTTTAATATTTTTTTTGTTCTAAAATGTGTTTATAAAATAAATGTTGAATCTAGTTAGAAGAGCCGCCACGGGACTTCCTTTTGGTATTGGCGTCATTTTGTTTTAAACTGCAATCAAAACTTATAAATATTTACGTCAATTTTGGATAGGAAACAAAATAAATAATTTGACAGCGATGAGAAGCACAGAGCATCACGTAATATAGGTTTTCATGCTACTGGCAAATCTTACAGGGCAGATGATCTGTTTATGTGCTCTGCTGTTAACGAGGGTGTCATGTAGCCAGCACAACGACAAATCGCCTTTACTTTTCCCCAACTAATGGGCAGATGATCTGCTTATGTGCTCCACTGTTAACGAGGGTGTCATGTGGCCAGCACTTTTCCCCAACTAATGGAACGACCATTAGAGCTTGGTGGACTCAAAGGCGCGCAAATATCCCGAAATTAAAAATACCAGTCTCTTCACCAGGATACGAACCCTGGTCCCCGGTTCGGAAGCCAAGCGCTTTAACGCTCAGCCACTGCGCCTCACTAAAAGAATGACGTTAATATAATGGTAAAAGGGGGGGTGGTAAAGAATGCATCTAGAAAATAATAATGGAGGTTACTCAGTGGGAAAATATAGATATAATTTACATATAAACACATAACCAAAATAAAATACACAGAAAGATACAAAGATAAAGGCACAATCCTTATTCCATTTGCTAGGACAAATAAGTAGAAGTGCTCAGTATTCCCTAGTCTCTGTACGAAATGGGAGTAAATATACAGGTCGCAACTGGGTTTGCGTGGTCATGTGAAATAATATGTAAAACCCTTAATCTTCGGAATGGAAGACGATGACGTTATTAGAGCTTTGAACGGTATTCCTGAATCAGCCCAGAAAACTAATAACTTAGCTGACTTTAAATCTCTAATTAACCAGAATGAACTAGATTAGGCTAACCCATAGATAAGAGTAGGACTTAATTATTGTCAGAGAGATTAAGAGAGAACGTCTATAATTTATAAGATAAATAAGACTATTGCTAAGAGCAGTAAGAATTGAGATTAGCAACAGCAACAGACGAAACGTTATTAGAGCTTTGAACGGTATTCCTGAATCAGCCCAGAAAACTAATAACTTAGCTGACTTTAAATCTCTAATTAACCAGAATGAACTAGATTAGGCTAACCCATAGATAAGAGTAGGACTTAATTATTGTCAGAGAGATTAAGAGAGAACGTCTATAATTTATAAGATAAATAAGACTATTGCTAAGAGCAGTAAGAATTGAGATTAGCAACAGAAACAGACGAAACAAAGTATTTCATCATTACAAATTACAAGGACACTACGGACAGAGATGAGCAAAATACAAGAGAAACACCGTGAAAGCAAATAGAAATCTTATCTTATATAATACAGACGTTACTTCAAAAAAAAAAAAAAGAAGATGATTACGTCCAACGCGTCATGAATCTAGTCAATGACTTAAATTCTGCCAAGTCACTGGTTTTTCTGGCTGGCTCAGGCAACCCGTTCCATGCTCTAATAGCACTAGGGAAGAAGGAGCATTTGCACAAATTTGTCCTAGCATATGGAACTAGGAATGTGACTTTATATTTGTCTTTTTCTATTGGAAGAAAGATCCGTTTAAAAAAAAAAAAAGTACCACAACACGAATATAGATCTTCTCTAATGAAGGAACCTGTAATTTATAAAATTAGATAGCAAAGTATCTTTAACGTTTCACTTTGTATGTAGCTTTGATACGCTCTAAATGTAGTTCTTAAAAGATCTAAATAATAGTAACAATTTTATCTTCTGGTTTTATTATTTTATTTATAAAACTATAGAATTTTGACTAATGAAATAATGAAACATAAATAAAATGCTTTTATAAAACAAACTCTTAATCATCCATTTTCATTTGGTATCCTTTCTGTCATAATAAGACTCTCCATTTCCTGTTCTTCAATAATGTTACTACAGCCTTGCCCAGTTTCACAAACTCCCATATGAACCAAGTCATTGATATTAACTCCGAGCAGAAACACAGATCCACCACTAGAAGCAGGGCACGTGCTTGTATCATACATAAAATTACCTCTGTCTTTTTGCCAGGTTCTGAACGCGACATATTTGTAGCAGCCATGAGGGTGAGCCACTATAATACACAATTTGTCCTCATCTTTCACTTTGGAATATTTCTTGTGGAGCTTAACAGATAAATGTTTCAAATGTTTTAATGCTATCTGTAAGGTCTCAGTAAGCTGACAGTCATTAGTGTCATGCAATTTGAAAGATAATCTACACGTATCTTTCTCATTATCACATTCTAGCAACTGACATTCGAATAATGTTCTGCTTTGTATCCCTGGTCCATCGAAGTTAAGGTAACATTCTGTTTCATTGGCTTCAGTCTCGTTAGAAACTAAATGATGGGATGTCGCAATGATCAGATGTTTATAGTCTGCTCCAGAAGACGCTAGACAGTATTTACACGGGTTTTGAAGATCACATATAAAAATAATTCGTCCACTGCCATTATTTTCTTGATACAATCTATTGAGAACATTCCTATTGGAGTCAGATCCCTGACTTTTCCGACAGAGACGTTTTACTTTTATTTTGACGGTCAATAAACCAAGCTGTTGAAGCAGACGATACAAGTCAGGCGTCCGGAAGCGTGGTGGAAGATTATGTAACTGAAAGCTCTGAAAGAGAATATAATTGTCATGGTGGCTGTTCTTCTTGCAATCTTTTTTGTATTCATTAAGGTCAAACTCATTGTATGACGCACCTACAAAGAAAAAGACACGAAAATATTTAAAAACACATCACTGTATTTAAATCGTTAATTTATAAAATAACATTTGTATAGCACACATTTAACGCCACACTGTCCACTGATAGGATACCAAGCGGTTTGAGCCATTCAGCCACACATCCATTACATATCAGCTGTGTGTAAGTCAAGAAAAGCATTGAATGCATCTTCTTCTTATGCTTCCTACTGTATAAATAAATAGGAGATAAATATGAGTGCGTGTATGTGACGGCGGCGCATTATGAAGCGGGTCTTTCCAAATCTAGTCAAAAGTCTATGTCGGAGAAATTACGTTGCGCAGGTTATAAAAAAAACAACAACACAAAATGGGGCTTTCAGAGAGAGAGAGAGAGAGAGAGAGAGAGAGAGAGAGAGAGAGAGAGAGAGAGAGAGAGAGAGAGAGAGAACGGACCGTATAATTTCATTGCAACTGATACTCACTGGCTAAAAAAAAGTATGCTAGGTCGATAGTTTAAATTTGACCCGTTTATTACAATAAAAAAAAGAAGAAGGGGGTGTACTGGCCTAAATAAACAGTATAAAGCCTGGGAACAAATCAACGTGCGTAGCCTTGTACTTCTAGTATATATATATATATATATATATAAATATATATAGTTCGTCCATCGTGGTCCGATGATGACCACTTTGTCATCCAGGGGGCTGAGGGCTTTGCACTGGGGTTTTATGCCTCCTCATGTGGCTGGTGAGACCTATGTGAGCCCGGAATGTTCGGCCGCACACTGGGCAGGTTATTCCAGCTGGAGCTAGTGTCGTGGGCCTTGCTTTTCTTTTCTGGCGTTTTTCTTCTGCCAGCGTTGTTCTTTTTTCCTCAGCAACCTGTGCGCCAGTTTTCACAGCGTGACGCCATGATGTTACGCTTCTCTCTCCTAATCAGGCCTTCTGTAAACACTGCTAAACACAACACAATACATCAACACATCAAGAACTTGACAACAGAGCTCCACAATATCGGGTACTTTAATAATGAGTGAATAAGTAGATAACAGCCAATACTAGACAATTGGCATCAAACACATCAACAACTAAAATGTCACTCTGTACATCACCGTACAAAACTCTACTGTCTCTCTTTCTGGACTTGTACATCAAAACCTGAGGACTCAACCAGGACCGACCTCATGGCCGACTAACAGTCCCAGTCTCAACGCTCTCCGGTCTTGAACTGCCGCTTTCCTCCACACTGTGTCTCTCGTACACGCAGGCTTTCGATCACATGACCATAACATTGGTCATATTTGCGTGTAATCGTGTAATCGTAGTACTGTCCCTTGTCCATGGCCCCGCTGAATTGAGTGATTCACGTGTGTGTCAGCTGAGCCTATAGTTACCCTTTTACGCAGCCAATAGGGTCATAACAATATATATATATATATATATATATATATATATATATATATATATATATATATATATATATATATATATATATATATATATATATATGTATATGGCTCCTTTTGTCTCGAAAGGCAATGGATGCGCCCAAATGAGTCACTGGTTTTGGCTTAATCTTGAGACGGGGCAGAATCTGGTGTGGCTAATCAAGCCAATTCTAGAACGGCAGACTTTGCCACAATTCGTACATGTGTATGCCTCTGATTTAGGGCTAGCAGACAGGGCAGCTTTCTTTTTATCCCTCTTGATTAAAGCCGCTTCAATTCTTTTGTTCTCAGCAAGGGTTGTCCCAGCACGCACGGTCTGTCTCCATGCACTCCGGTCTTTGGCTATGTTTTCCCACATATTTTCGCTGATGCCTGAGGCTCTCATGTCTCGCTTGCAGACATCTCTATATGTTAGTCTTGGGCGGCCCTTGGGTCTGACTCCTTCCACAAGCTCAGCATATAAGATATCTTTCGGGATTCTACCATCTGGCATGCGGGTGACATGTCCGAGCCAGCGTAATCTTCTTTGTGTCAGGAGAGCATACATGCTGTTCATATTGGCCAACCTTAAAGCTTCCTGATTGGAGACATGGTCCCTCCAAGAGATGCCCATTATGCGTCTCAGGCAGCACAAGTGGAAACTATTCAATATATATATATATATATATATTGCGAATCACGTTATATTAATTAATTATTAAGAGCAAAATAATCGCTCTTACAAAGGTTAGTCAACTGTATAAAGTAGGAATTGTCTTTGTTTTTAAAAAAGTATTTTTCACATTTTACTTGTCACATTGTGAAGGCTGCTTTCCCCAATAAAATCATTCACCATCAAGCAGCGTCGCCTTCGTTGGTTTGGTTATTTTTCGCCGAAAGGAGGAAAAACACATACCTAAAGGCGCCCTTTATTGGGAGCCTGCTACAGGCATAAGAAAAATTGTTAGCCCTCACTTCCAATATGTAGATGTAACCAACCGGGCCTCAAAGCAGTGGACATCAATGTTGACTTATGGGAGGATATGACCATAGACCGCTATATCCAAAGAGATATAACGACAAAAAAAACAAACAAAAAAAAAAAACAAAAAAAAAAAAAACAATGTTACATAGACTGTTTGTGTGGAACCACAAACTCAAAATAGGCCCCTGAAATGGTCCATTCAGGTCCACCCAGGCAGGTAAAAAGGCAGGTTTCAATATTTTCAGAGAGAATATCGTAATGAAATTTTATCAAAGACAAATGACAGAGAAGAACGGAGAAAGAAGTTTGACAGATTCTGTGTGGTGCCCCAACGGCCCAGCAGACAAGGGTTAGTTGAAAGTGAAGGTGAAGCTAGATGTGAACCTGGCCTAACTGATGTCATATAATGATTATCTCATTTATCTAATTGTTTTGTAAAGTGTCAATCTCTTATTCTCAGAACTTTGAATGGTCTAAAATATCATAATGTCGGATTTTCACTATCTAAACGGGACGGATAGACGGACGGACGGACAGACAGACAACACAAAACTAATAGCGCCTTTCCCCCTTTTGACTTCAGCTATAGAAGAAAAGGAAGCCTATTGATAAATAGCTGGTTCTTCGACCACCAAAGAATGTGTGTTCAGATAGGACTCTACGACTAAGGTTCACTACCATTTTTATTTTACATTAACGATTTACCAAATTGCATTAGTTCAGGAACAAAAGTCAGACTATTCGCAGACGATTGCATATTATATAGAACAATAAAAACAACAGAAGATACAGAAATTTTACAAAGAGAATTAGATGAATTACAGAAATGGGAGCATGTCTTTCCACCCAGAAAAATGTCAGTTATTAAGAGTAACAAAAAAGCTAAAACAAATTAATTCCACTTATCTTATTCATGGTAAACCAGTAACAGAGACTAAAAATGCAAAATACCTAGGTGTTATAGTAAATGAGAAACTGTCATGGAATCCCCATATTGATGAAACTATCAAAAAATCAAACAAAGCATTAGGATTTATTAGAAGAAATGTCTATAAATCAAATTAGAACATAAAACTAAAATGTTATTTAACCTTGGTTAGGCCAATAATAGAATATGCATTCTCTGTTTGGGACCCCTCAACTCAAAAAAAAAAACATTAAGAAACTGGAACAGACACAAAATAGAGCAGTGAGATTCATAACAAACGAATATTCACATTTGACTAGAGTAAGACCTTTAGTTAAATCACTAAATTTAGAAAGCCTTCAGGACAGAAGACTCAAAAGTAAAGTAGCAATTATACATAAAACACTGAACCATAATCTTCAAATACAAAAACAAAATTTAATAAAATACTCAGAAAGACACAAAGATAAAGGCACATTCCTCGTCCCATATGCTAGGACAAATTTGTACAAATACTCCTTCTTCCCTAGTGCTATTAGAGCATGGAATGGGTTGCCTGAGCTAGCCAGGAAAACCAGTGACTTGGCAGAATTTAAGTCATTGGTTAATATGCATGACTGAATGCATGACGCGTAGGACGTAATCATCTTCGTTTTTGAAGTAACGTCTGTATTATATAACATAAGATAAGATAAAGAAGGCCAAAAAGAAACCAAAGGTTTCAATATTTACATTATCAACAAAACATAAACTTACCTCCCCTTGCCATGTTGAAGAGTTCTCATTATTCCATTCATCTGTAAGGCATACATAAAGCCGTTAGAAACCATATCATTAAGTATCAATAACGTCTATACACTTAATACAATTATCTCAATATAGTTACTGTCGCTTTAATGATGACCATAAATTTGATACATTGTGGCTACAATTTCATAAGCCTATAAGCACATCGAAAGGATTCAGAATCTAGATGTAACTGTTTAAATTATTATCCTACCTTACGTACTTACGTATACTTCAATAATGACTTAAAGGAAATTATCAAAATAATAAACTTAAGGCATCAAAGAGGTTTTCTCCCCCTCCCTTCTTTTTTTTTACTTTCGTATGTCCAATTGGAGGCCCTATGCGGCTGCCTAGTTTTCCTATGCCTAAGGCCGGCTCTGGGGCTAGGATAGTATTCAAAATGTCAGGTCGTTGTTTTTTGTCAAGCCACTGGCTCGTTTGCCTGGGTCTGTGGCGTAAAAAAGAGCTGTTAGTCTCTATTGACCACTGGTCTGTGTTCAGGTCAGATTGGTCTTGATTTAAAATGGAAAATATATTTACTAATGAAATGGAATGAAGTCGGCTAAAACATAAAGATGAAAAATAAAGAAAAAAAAAAAAGCCTACATATCTCTCGATATTGCAAGATTAACCTTCCCTTTTCTTAAATAACAAAATTAATTAATTTCCACAAATTTTTTATTATTGATTTATGTATTGTCTTCGACGTGAATCATAAAACCGGGCACTAAAAGAAATAACGTGATTAGATTTGTACCAGACTGAGTTAGTAAAAGCTTTGTAAAAACGAGGCAATGGTTATGACTTTTCTCTCTTTAGATACACTTAGACAGTGCTTGTCAACCTTTTATCAGTTGCAGACGTCTCTCGGGTAAATGTTAAACATTTTAAAAAGTAGGCCTACTACTTAGAATATGAAACATCTCTTACTTAAAATATGTAAATTTTTTGAAACATGGAAAATAATGTCATTTTACTTTTTCAAACAAGTATAGATTTATAACTACAATGAATATACATTCTGTGAGCCTCGAAAAATAAATTAACCAGCCTCACGCTCCTCTACCCCTTATGTGCACGTTGCGCTCACTATGTCAGGGTTTAGAGCTCCCCTCCCCCCCAAGCCAGTTTGAGAAACGCTTCGTACAGCTCCGTACAGTAGAGTAATCTATGCGGCGTAATCAAAATAAAATTAATGCATTCAGCGCTTTATACTGCAATAGTTTCAGGTTAGATACTGTACAGTACTTCGAGAGTGGTAAGCGAGCGGGAGTCTTGAAACATGGTTCTTCCCATATGAACCTTCCCTCTCGAAGACCTCCCTGTAACCAGAGTCTTGTTATACAGAAGGGTTCTTATCAAATAGCTCTGCTGGAATTCGAAAATAGTCCTAAATAATAGGTTTCGGTGTAATCATATGTAACAAAAAGTGTGGACAATGTATTGACCTATTTATAGTTACAAAGATATGCACGGCCCTGTTGTCTAGTTTCAGTCCAGTCCATGTCATCATAAGATAATCATATAGATCCATCTACACACGATATGAAAGTTATCTTCATTATGTAATATTTAGTATGAGTTAGGCGAACTTATTTATTTTTAAAATAAAGTTTCTTTCATGAAATATTTGATTAACAATAAAATAATATACAAATTGAATATTTTTTTTTATTGATTAGAGTGCTTACAATAAAATTAATTTACATACCATGTATGCACCAATACACTTTGTCTTATTGGCTGAGTCATTGCACATTTATTCACAGTCATAGACATAAATGTATGTGTATGTTGATTATTGCCAGTACTGTCAACTACTACAGCTACAAAGATATATCTGTGTCAGATGTAACAAAATATGCAGGTCGCAACTGGGTTTGCTCGGTCATGTGAAATTCTGCACTCAATTTTCGGAATCGAAGACAATGCTTATTATTATTATTATTAGCAGTGTCTCATTGATGAGCTAAATAAATGAAAAGAATATGATTCCTGATTCCACCACAATCTCTGCAATTTAAAGTCAAGAATTAGATCTTTCTCGGATTATAATCACATACGGGAATTACCGATATGATGCTTAAACACATCTTACGCAACAAAAAATAACAATCTAAGTGATCAAATATAACCGATTATTTGTTACTTTTTGCTCAAAATGTACTTTTTCTAAATAGTGAGAATGAGGAGAAATATCTTATATTTCATTACATTAAAATAGTTCATTTTATCTTATCAAATGAGTATGCCTATAGATACTCCTGTGGAACGCGTCTCACGTAGATTTCGATCTACATAGGCTAGTATTGTTAAAATTTCCGCAATGATTTGGTTTGAATCAATAGGGGCCTATCTATTATCTAAATGTACGTAAGAGACAAGACTAGAATCCGTGACAACACACAAACGATTTATCTACTGAGCTTATGTAAATAAAAAACAAAAGGCTCATTGAGGTATGACAAATATTTAGAGATATTCTTTTTCTAATATGCTTAAATTGTTTGTGCCATACTCATTTCTTTTATAACACAAAGTATAAAGTATATCCATATTAGAGGTCTACGTTTACTAAACGATTTGTTATTTAGTATTAAAATTTTTAAAAGAAACATTAGGTGAAACTATGGCTTTAAATGAAAAAAAAATTATACGATACAGCTGTGCAACTGTCGACCTTGTCACATCAACCCTAAACGACGTGAGAATTTTCGTCTAAATCTTAGTACCAAGCGTATTAATATCTTAACGGAGATTAGAATGGACATTAAACCTATTGAATCCATGCTTAATTTTAATGGACTGGAAACCAAAGGATTGACTTTATTTTACATATTAATCGGGAAAAGGGGGCGGGAGTTTCGGGTTCAAATCTTGGTAAAGACTGTGATTTTAAGTTTTGGGATTTTTTAGACGCCCGATGGGTACCTGGCAGGTCAAGTAAAAATGGTTGGCGGTTGTGCTGGACAGGTCTTGACATCATCTGTCATATAGATCGCAAAGTCTGAAATGGATACTTGGTAAAGACTGTAATTTTAAGTTTCGGGATTTTTTAGACGCCCGATGGGTACCTGGCAGGTCAAGTAAAAATGGTTGGCGGTTGTGCTGGACAGGTCTTGACATCATCTGTCATATAGATCGCAAAGTCTGAAATGGATACTTGGTAAAGACTGTAATTTTAAGTTTCGGGATTTTTTAGACGCCCGATGGGTACCTGGCAGGTCAAGTAAAAATGGTTGGCGGTTGTGCTGGACAGGTCTTGACATCATCTGTCATATAGATCGCAAAGTCTGAAATGGATACTTGGTAAAGACTGTAATTTTAAGTTTCGGGATTTTTTAGACGCCCGATGGGTACCTGGCAGGTCAAGTAAAAATGGTTGTTCGCTGTGCTGGACAGGTCTTGACATCATCTGTCATATAGATCGCAAAGTCTGAAATGGATACTTGACTTTGTTTACCTGTTAATCAGCAAAAGCCAGAACAGTGACCGACGGTGTGTGTGTATATATATATATATATGAGACATATGAGTCCACCCATCAATAATGGGTACCTCACATTAGTTGGGGAAAAGTAAAGACGGTTGGTCGTTGTGTTGGCCACATGGCACCCTAGTTAACCGTGGTCCACAGAAACAGAGCACCCTTACATTATCTGGTCTATAAATCGCAAGGTCTGAAAGGGTTACTGTTTTTTCCTTTATAATAATAATTTTTCTATCAAATTTTTATATGATTAAAAGCTTTTTCATCGATAATAGGTTCAAAATGGGAAACAAATCAAGTAAAGAGAAAAGCAAACGTACCATACATACAGGTCAGCAACGTTTCAAAATGGGAAACAAATCAAGTAAAGAGAAAAGCAAACGTACCATACATACAGGTAAGCAACGTTTCCCAATGAGTCTGACGTCTGAATGAGCTCTAGATCTATACTCTGATAATAAAATGTAGGCCTACTCCTTTTAATGTTAATTAGTAATACACTTAAATGGAAGTTGGAAGTATTGCCGGATAAATTAGCATTCACATGCAAGCATATAGAGCCTCAAATGTAATATTGGTTGACATTTTTGATGTAGATGATGCTGTTAAGGGCGTGACAGATGCCAAGTTCAAAAAGGAGATATTCATGTCTTCTTTTAGTAACGAAAAAAAGATTTCAAGATGTATTTCTTATGGTAAGAGAAAAACGAAAATTAATGTATAATGTAGTTAATCCTAAACAGTGACATTTAAAAAGAATAGAGTTCCCATTTATTAAAATAAAATAAAAAAATATATACCAAAAAGTTTAATAGAACTCTGTGTTGGATGGTTTTGAGAGTTGAGATATTCGTATTCGTAGTAAGCGTGGTCGAGAGGCTAAGTGCGCTTGAACTTGGCTTGTCTTGGCTACCTAGAAGGGGGCTCGAGGTTCGACACCCGACTCGGGCAGAGCTGTGTTTACTGAGCGCCTAAAGGCAGCACGGAAAACCAACTCCTAGATACCCCCCCCCCCCACCTGTCCACAAATGAGATTGCTATAAGCATGAAAGTAGCATGAAAGTAGCTCTATATAAAAGCTATAATAATATAATACTAATTATTTTGTCTCTTAAAAAATACACACTCCTGCGATACACTGAAGGGACACGGTGCTGAAGGGAAATTGATTGAAGCTTACTGTTGTTAAACCAAAGTAGGCTACCAGGTGACCGAGCCTCGCTCGGTTGAATAATGTCTTAAGTCAGTGGTGCTTTAGGACGCCTCCAGAAATGAGTTGGCGGAATAAATCGCTCTGCCTTTCTACAAAAATCAGTGTCTACCAAGAAACCCTTCTATATTGATCTGAAACATGGGAACTTTACAGAAAGCAACTAAGACTTCTTGAGCGCTTTCACCATAGATGTTTTTTCTCCATCAAGGACATACGGTGGCAAGGCCGCACTACAAACAGCTATGTTCCATCGAAACGCTGGTAAGGACAGTATAGAGGGACTTTTTATAATCCGACAGTTACGCTGGAGAAAGCACTCCAGTCTACTCCTAGGCTGTCTTTTTTGTGAGCTGAAAGGTGGTATACGTAACAGAAATGTCCCACAGAAAAGCTATAAAGACCAGCTTAGGCACCAACTTGCTTTAACTGATATTGAATAGGACATCTGACTGAGGCGGCTTTAGAAAGAGATAGCTTCAGATTTTTTTTACAAAGACCGAGGGATACACTTTAGAGACCAAAAGAAAATCCAGTGCCGAGGACAGACGTAGGCGGCGAAAAGAGAATCTAAATCGACCACAGTCATATACTGATTATGTTGCGTTGGATGTAGCAAACTATATGGGTCGCAGCTGGGGCTGCGTACCCACGCAAAATACTGCACTCCTCCTTAATCTTCGGACTCGAAGACAAGGCTTGTATAAAGGCATAAAGGAAACCTGCGTCCAGATACCCCCTCCCCCCATCGTGAAGCTTTGGAGATTGGACCATAGCGCTCTGTGAATGCTATAAGCATGAAACTTGCACTATAAAAAAAGGTATTCAATTATTACAATGCAATTCATGAATATTCATCGCTTTTTATTTCGTACTTTAATAATGCACAGACTCTTACAAAAACGTAATAGATGAACATACTATGGCACTATGACATGAAAAAAATAAATAAATAAAGTTTGCAGAGTTTGTTTATTGTGGTTTGCGGAGAGTGGTGTAGGTGGCTTTTACTTTGTTGACAAGGCTAATAGAACCCACACATACGATACGATGTTGATCAAATGCTTGATTAAGCCTATTGATTCATTTGTTTGCAAAGAAATATTTTAAATTACTGCTGCAAGCCTAGTGACGTAAGCGGTGTTTTTTCCCTTTGACGTCATGGGAAATTTTCATTCATAAAACACTGTAGCCGAAATTAATTTTTTAATATTGAAACATTTTCATATCGATATAACGGTCAACCTCGGCTTTTCCCCTTGTGGCCAATGAGTTGAGAATTTTTTTCTTATTTACTTACATATACCTTGACATACATACATTTAAGAATTGCTCGCTTAAGTGAATAGGATAGCGAAAGAAATATGAGTTTAACCCAACAAAGACAAAATTACGCCAATCGAATTACATGCGTGAATTTTAAAGATATCTAATTAAGCTTACAGTATGACATGATAAAATTAATAGAGTTGCGTGGTTTTCCTTTGTTTCTTCATTGGGGTGAAACAGCCTACTCGTGATCAAATATCGCGGTAAGTTATTGAGTGTAACAAATAAACATCCTATTGGTAGCATTAAACGTTTAAATGGATAGCCCTTGTTCTGTAGTTATTTTTGCAATTGTCCAAAGAGCTGAGTCGAAGAGTCTTAAATCTCTAGGAACATGGAAACTCGCCTCCGACTGCCTTGCTGAACAACTGTAAGCAGATGTAAATTTAGTACATTTCTATCACCGGTGGCTCTTATTTCAAGACTCTCGCTTTAGAACCGAGACCGAAGGCCGAGCACACCTGGGAAACTTTCCCATAATCCTTGTAATGTACCACATCAGCCATAAAGGTGTTCGCGTTAAAAAAAAAAACGGCCCTGGACTTTCTGTCATGTTTTGTACTCTACAGTTTTCTACTCCACTGTACATGTCTGTCTTGATTCTCGAAATTACCAGAAATACGACGGGCCTGTCGCCAGTTCTTTCTAATAATCTAGACCATCTTCGAATATTCACGCGAGTCTATCCTCGTCATGCTTCGTTCTTCAAAGTCCGCTGGCTTCTTATGCATTAAATCAGTAGACTAAAAGTAAAGAATGTTTAATTACTTTATAGGCAACACAGATTTTAGCTTAGGGACCCAAGTAATATTTGACAGTATAAAATATAATATAATTATTTATAATTATATAAAAGATAATTGTCTTTGGATGTTTAACTACGTCACTGTTTAGGCCTATGTATTTTATTGATAGTAATCTACGACAGATGTTTAATTATAGTAATTAAATTTTTGACCATTAACAATTGAAACAATTATTAAAATAATTTTCCTTTTTTTTAAAAAGTTCTTACAAGCTCCAGTGCCAGTGATTTAGATAGCAATCTAGGTAAGTGACTTCAAACTGTGCATCCCATAATTCTAATTCATCGCAATTTAGAGTGAGAGAAACATGGAAGACTACTGTTAAGACGGATGTCGATTCAGTAGCAAGCCTTATGGGTAAACGACCAATGACAATGGCTAATAAGATCACGCTTACTAGGATTCCATGAATCTCTTCAGAAGTGTTGCAATCTATGAGGGTTGGGGGAAACAGAGGATATAAAACTCATCGATTTCTATTTCATACTGTTGACGAGGGTGTCATAAGGCCTGCACAACGGACGCCCACCTTTACTTTCCCATCTTATATTTATATCAGGTATTCATTTAGATTTGGGCTTGCTGAAAATCTTTATTAGGATTTGCACTTGAGGCCGCCACCACGCCCCTAGAACTGTTAATAAACAAAAACAATCATCAGCAACAACAATCAGCAGCAGCAACAATCAATCAGCAACAACAATCATCAGTAACAACAATCAATCAGCAACAACAATCAGCAGAAGCAACAATCAATCAGCAACAACAATCATCGGTAACAACAATCACCAGCAGCAACAATCAATCAGCAACAACAATCAATCAGCAACAACAATAATCGGCAACAACAATCATCAGCCACAACAATTACCAGCAACAACAATCATCGGCAAAAACAATCATCAGCAACAACAATCATCAGTAACAACAATCATCAGCAACAACAATAAATCAGCAACAACAATCATCAGTAACAACAATCATCTGCAGCAACAATCAATAAGCAACAACAATCATCGGCAACAACAATCAATCAGCAGCAACAATCAGTCAGCAACAACAATAATCAGCAACAACAATCATCAGCAACAACAATCAATCAGCAAAAACAATCATCAGCAACAACAATCATCGGAAACAACAATTATCAGCAGAAACAATCAATCAGCAACAACAATCATCAGCAACAACAATCATTAGCAAAAACAATCATCAGCAAAAACAATCATCAGCAACAACAATCAATCAGCAACAACAATCATCGGAAACAACAATCAATCAGCAGCAACAAGCAATCAGCAACAACAATCAATCAGCAACAACAATAATCAGCAACAACAATCATCAGCAACAACAATCAATCAGCAAAAACAATCATCAGCAACAACAATCAATCAGCAAAAACAATCATCAGCAACAACAATCAATCAGCAACAACAATCATCAGTGACAACAATCATCGGCAACAACAATCATCGGCAACAACAATCATCGGCAACAACAATAATCAGCAACAACAATCATCAGCAACAACAATCATCAGTAACAACAATCAATCAGCAACAACAATCATCAGAAGCAACTATCAATCAGCAACAACAATCATCGGTAACAACAATCACCAGCAGCAACAATCAATCAGCAACAACAATCAATCAGCAACAACAATAATCGGCAACAACAATCATCAGCCACAACAATCAATCAGCAAAAACAATCATCAGCAACAACAATCATCAGCAACAACAATCATCAGTAACAACAATCATCAGCAACAACAATAAATCAGCAACAACAATCATCAGTAACAACAATCATCTGCAGCAACAATCAATAAGCAACAACAATCATCGGCAACAACAATCAATCAGCAGCAACAATCAATCAGCAACAACAATAATCAGCAACAACAATCATCAGCAACAACAATCAATCAGCAAAAACAATCATCAGCAACAACAATCAATCAGCAAAAACAATCATCAGCAATAACAATCAATCAACAACAACAATCATCAGCAACAACAATCATCGGAAACAACAATTATCAGCAGAAACAATCAATCAGCAACAACAATCATCAGCAACAACAATCATTAGCAAAAACAATCATCAGCAAAAACAATCATCAGCAACAACAATCAATCAGCAACAACAATTATCGGAAACAACAATCAATCAGCAACAACAATCAATCAGCAACAACAATCATCAGTGACAACAATCATCGGCAACAACAATTATCGGCAACAACAATCATCGGCAACAACAATAATCAGCAACAACAATCATCGGCAAAAACATTCATCAGCAACAACAATCAATCAGCAACAACAATCAATCAGCAACAACAATCATCGGAAACAACAATCATCAGCAGCAACAATCAATCAGCAACACCAATCATCAGCAACAACAATCATCGGCAACAACAATAATCAGCAACAACAATCAATCAGTAACAACAATCAATCAGCAACAACAAACAATCAGCAACAACAATCGTCGGCAACAACAATCATCAGTAAACAACAATCATCGGCAAAAACATTCATCAGCAACAACAATCAATCAGCAACAACAATCAATCAGCAACAACAATCATCGGAAACAACAATCATCAGCAGCAACAATCAATCAGCAACACCAATCATCAGCAACAACAATCATCGGCAACAACAATAATCAGCAACAACAATCAATCAGTAACAACAATCAATCAGCAACAACAAACAATCAGCAACAACAATCGTCGGCAACAACAATCATCAGCAAACAACAATCATCGGCAAAAACATTCATCAGCAACAACAATCAATCAGCAACAACAATCAATCAGCAACAACAATCATCGGAAACAACAATCATCAGCAGCAACAATCAATCAGCAACAACAATCATCGGCAACAACAATCATCAGCAACAACAATCAATCAGTAACAACAATCAATCAGCAACAACAATCAATAAGCAACAACAATAATCAGCAACAACAATCATCAGCAACAACAATCAATCAGCAACAACAATTATCAACTTTCTAGGGGCTTAATTCTAAACCTGTGATAGGATGTATTGATACCTATAAAACATATGAAGACTATTCAAAAGAATACCAAATGAAACACTCTTTTTTCCCTCTCTCTATTAATACTTCATATTGTAGAGCGTGGTGAATGAGTGCTAAAGCGGTTAGCTTAAAAACCAAGGGGTCCCTGGTTCGAATTTTGGTGAAGACTGGGATTTTGAGCTTGGTGATTTTTAGTGCGACTCTTATGTAAAATCTGGTTAATGGTTGTGCTAATTACATAACGTGTTCATCAGTCTCGGCCATAGAAACAGATGATTTTTACATCATCTGCCATACAAACTGAAATGGGGTACTTTACTAACTACTTCCTTTTGTATATTTGTTAATCTTTAGTAGTTTTTTTGTTTATTCCTTTAGACTACTTCCTTTTGTATATTTGTTAATCTTTAGTGTTTTTTTACTTAATCATTTTGACTACTTCCTTTTGTATATTCGTTAATCTTTAGTAGTTTTATTTTTACTTAATCATCCTTTTGACTCCCAGGACCACAACAGCCATCGGACTGTGTTCTGGTCTGGCCATGTCCATCATGTCGTCTTTTTTCTCTTGGTCCACTGATCTCCTCCAGGTTTGCTATAGTCTTTCAGCCTTTCTCTTCCCCTGTAGATTCCAGCATAGAGCAAGTCTTGCAACATTGTCTGCTGTCCTTCACATTGTGTGAATAAGCCATGTAACATGTACTGCTTGGCTCGCAGGAAACATTTTTTATGCAATATTAATAGCTTAGACAATATTTATCAGGACAGGTGAAAGACACAAAGATAAAGGCACATTCCTCGTCCCATATGCTAGGACAAATTTGTACAAACACTCCTTCTTCCCTAGTGCTATTAGAACATGGAATGGGTTGCCTGAGCTAGCCAGGAAAACCAGTGACTTGGCAGAATTTAAGTCATTGGTTAATGTGCATGACTGAATGCATGACGCGTAGGACGTAATCATCTTCGTTTTTGAAGTAACGTCTGTATTATATAAGATAAGGTGTTACCATCACACCTTGTAGAAATCGTTATCGGGTATACTGTTTACTTCTATTCGGCCATTTTGTAATCAGTTTTTTAATACTTTTATAAAAATTCAAATTCTATTGATTATTGATATAATCAAAACTAATCTTCGGACTCAAAGACAAGCCTTATTATTATAATCAAAATAATAATTTTTTATTTGTTGTTGTTGTCTTATGAAGAAGATTCCACCAAAAAGTCAAGCTACAAACGCTCATCGTTTCGCAGACATGAGAGTGTTACAAAATATTTGAAAGGTAAAATGATTTCTTGAGTTTAAATTGTACATCGTACAATGTGTAAGAGAGAAAGCAACAGAGAAAGAGTGTTCAAAGAAACAGCCTTGTGTGACGGATGCATGTGTCTAAGTTCTATTTGAAGTATTTCTAAATACCTTGATAATTCTAGATCCTTGAGTACCTTGTGATGTGTATTACAGATGCGAGTTATAGCGCAATCCGTAATAAAACTGTATACGATAACAAACAGGATCAAAGGCTCAATGACTAAATTCACTCCAGATGAAATTATAAACAATCTTTAATACAGAATGGGCCACAGTCGAGTCAGTCACTACATCGATGTTATCCCTTCGAGAACCTTGCAATAACGGATCTAAAAGTCTACACTAATCTCTAACCCCAGCGTCTATGTCGTCACCATAAAATGTACGTTCACAGTCAGTCTATTATAGTGCGTAACTAAACGAACTAAACTAAGTGTCTAACACTTATCAATACTGCCGCTCATCCTCAGTTTTTAACTTTCGCTCCAGTGCGTTTTTTTTTGTGACGTTACGCACCGGAACGGCGTACCGGATTCTTTTTTAATGTGGGCAAAAATTATTACTTTTCTTGCATCTTAACGTTTGTTATTAATTAGTAGTTAAAAGGTAGGAAATCCATCACTGAGTACCGGCACCTATTTTTTTTTTTACAAAAAAAAAGCACTTTTGATATACATTCTCACTTTATATCTTCAAATTATCATCTACCTACATTCTTATCTTGTATATTTAGATACTTCTCTCCCTATACTATTACTATGTAACTTTCCTGTTAATCCCATCCCTATGTGAAACCCACCCAAATGTACACCATGCCAACCAACATTAATCTAGTCAGAGATATATATAATAACAATAAAACTGATGAATTAAGCCAGATTATTTCGCTCTTGATGGCAATGTATTCCATCCCCAAGATTAAGGATTGAGTGCAGTATTTCACGTGACTATGCACAGCCAGTCAAGACCTGCATATTTTTCTATATCTGATGCAGACAAAGCCGTTGTTCGCCGGGGGGGGGGGGGGTCTATTTAAGTTTTCTTTCCGTCTTCCTGCGTCTGTCTTCAGCAAGGGTTTTTATATGGGTCTCAGAAAGTGAGAACTGTCTCTATCATAGGTCATCTGCTGCCAGGTAATTTCCTCTAAGCCAGTGAGGGCGAAATAGCGCCTGAGATAATCTTTTTAGCGCTTACGGAGGGTACCTCTGTTACGCCGTCCTCCTTTAAGTTTGTTTTGTTTTGTTTTACATGTTTCGGATGTTCCTTCAGAGTTGAAGATAGTTTACTTCCTAGTCCAAAACTCCCGCAGGACGACGGGGGATGGGAGCGGGCAGGGTTTGAACCCTCGACCGTCGATAAATCCGAACGACAGTCCAGCGTGCAAACCGCACGACCAGGCATCCATCCCGACCAGGCAGCCATCTCCTGTGAAGATAGCGTTTGGCATGAGTTCTTCGCCCATGCGGGATAAATTTACTCAGAGTTTATAATTCTAATGATATGCTTATAGATCTAGACTTAGAGTTTTACCAGTGTGTCCAAATAGTTAGAAATTCTTTTCTCAAAAATTTACATCAACTGTCAAATTTCTAGGAAAATCGTTAGAGCAATTTTCGATATCTGTGTTCACCCATCCACCATGAATCGGCAAGCTGAATAGAGGAATTGTAAAAATGATTCAAAGATACTCAGGATACAATTAACAAAGACTTTAAAATATGATATCATTTCTATTTTCAGTTCTTAATTGTTCTACTGTATCACTGAACATATACGGTAACTGTTTGCTTATAAATAATAATTGCTTATAAGAACAGTAGTAGATCTAGGGTCTTCATTTTACTAAAGATTTATAACTGTCATATATTTCTGTTTCAGGTCGTATCTTAGATGACAGTGATCAAATCGATTCGGGTAAATACATCAGATTTAAATTATGGCTTTTATATAGCGCTACTTTTATGTGTATAGCATGCTATGGTCCAATCTCATTTGTGGACCAGTGGGTGGAGGGGGTATCTGGGAGTAGGTTTTCGGTGCTGCCTTTAGGTGCTCAGTAAACATAACTCTGCTCGAGTCGGGTGTCGAACCTCGTGCCCCCTTCATAGGTAGCCAAGCCAAACCAAGTTCAAGCGTACTTAGCCTCTCGACCACGCTTCCCTCAGATTTAATGAATTTCGTTTCACCGTTTAACATGCATGCGGGCGGAAATGGCCCCCAAAATCCAATCAATAGGCCTAATAGCCTGTAAAATATTAGCAACAATACAATCACACGAAAATATAACTTTGTTCTTATTGTATGATACAACAGTGGTAACTTAGGAATGTCAAACATCAGCTATACTTTGTTAAAGAAAGATTACCCCTTTAGTTTTGCCAAAACCCCATTGCCACCCCCAAGCAACCCGTAAATAAAATGTTAAAGATGGCAGATTCAGAATCCGTAAAATATTTCTTGCGTATTAATGTAATTGCAGCTTAGAGCAAAAACGTTTTAGTAAAAGTGTAATGTCTATGATGGACACAATTAGTTGGCTTTGTTTTGGTATTAAGTTACACGGATGAAAGAAATGCCCTCTACTAGTATTAACGGTACGTGGTAACATACCAGCAAATAGTACCTCACAGACGTAAGTCGATACAGACATCATCTTTGTAGTGATATAGATGTACGATCACTTAGAGTGTCGGTTAAAACAGTACACTGGTTAATAAACTGGTGTTAAATAATACAGTTTGTCTTAAATCCACTCAAATATGTCAAGGTAGTATCTCGTTTGGCTGATCGAAAACAACAAATGATAGATAACAGGTACAACGATACCTGCCTGGACGAAGCCTCCAGATGTCAGAGTTCTAATTATATGCTGCTTGTCTCTTGTTATTGTGTTTCTTTACTTGGTACCTGTGGCTCACTAGGGGTTTCTTAAATATTAAATAATACTTCCTTGATACTTTCTTGGTTACTCAATTATAAGTCATCAATACTTGCTTAACTCAAATACGAACACTTAATATACATCAACTCTAACTCCCTGTAATCATGAATATCGATAATACTTTAATACTTAATAAAGCACACAATTATATCATTCTTATGAAATAGTAATACACAAAACACCAGTCTATCAACTTATAAATATATAAATGCGTAAACGTCCAAACTTCCTGGACCGGGAGCAAGACCTTACTGAACATTAAACGAAGACTAAATCATTCAGTTCACAACACTTTGCATTCATAACGAGGGGATATAACAATCATACCAAAATATTAAACTAACATTCATTCTCGCCAAACCTCCCCCTGACAAGAGATACATGCAATCTTTAAAAAAAAAATTGTAGAAATGAAACAGGAAAATACAGCTAAAATGCTATTTAACTTTTGTTTGGTCTATATTAGAATATTGCATAGTCCGTTTGGGATCCCTCAACTGAAGAAAAAAAAAAAAACTAAAACAGACGCGGAACAGAGCTGTGAGATTTTTAACAAACGAATACTTAAATTTGTAGAGAAACACCATTAATACAATCACTACATTTAGAAAACTTCAGGACAGAAAAATAAAACATTAAGTGGCTTTAATAGACCTACGTATAACACTTAACCATAGCTTACAAAACCAAAATACTTAGAAAGACACAAAGATAGAGGCACTTTTCTTATTCCATACACTAGGATAAATTCGTACACGTGCCCCTTCTTCCCTAGTGCAATTAAAGCATGGAATGGGTTGCCTGAATCAGCCAGGAAAACAAACGATTTAGCAGAGCTTAAGTCACTGATTAACATGCATCACCACATTAACACATAAATGCGTAGGATGCAATTATCTTCTCTTTTGAAGTAACTTTTGTAATTTATAAGATAAGAATTGATAAGATAAAATAAGATAAGATCCTCAAGAAAATTGCAATCCAACCAGTGTAACAAAAAGAAAAAAAATGTATGCGACCCAAACATTTAACTTGTAGGGGTCACACAAGTGAACCAAACATTTAACTTGTAGTCCTAACTAATCGCCAAGAGAATTCGCACAGGTGTGTAGTGTTGTTTATGTACCACCCACGTCTGCGGACGTTATTTTGATGGTCATTCATGATGTAGAATCAAAACACAACCCCCACACGCTGCAATGCAACTTCCGCCAAATCGTCTCGAAGTGAGCGACTTCTGTCCAGAACTGAACGCCGCAAGGAACTCATTTATTTCTTGGTCTGTGTGAGACTGTGTCAGCGCTGCTATTGGACTGGAGAACGCTTGTCGTAGTTATGTAGTAAAACTCATTGTGTTTTTTTTTTTTTGGTATTGTCTTATTTTCGATTGAAACAACAAAAGTTTAATAAATACTTTTAAAAAAAGCTTATATAACCTTCAAAGAAGCTACGAAGCTTTGGTAAGGGAAAGAACCTCTCAATTACTACCATCTCTAAATAATTCATGATTTATTTCCTTTTCCTAACTAAAACAAATTTTATTTATTATTACTAATATATGTTAAATAATATTTTTTTTTTATTCATTCATGTGTTGTCATCGACAATGAATAACTATGCAAAAGTTTCAACTTGATCCGGTTTTTTCCTCTGGGTTGACTATTGAAGCCTTTCCCATGCTTGGCTATAGCTGCAAGGTAGCAGAGGTTTGAAATTCAGAGTTTATCTTCTCCTAGGTGTATAGCCAGCCAAGATTAACGAGCCCTTACTGCCCGAAACTTACAGGTTTATTCTCCAATTACTAGCCTTTTGCAACTATGTCAATTAAAGTAAGCTGGCGCATAAGCTGATCTTTAAAGCATTTCCAGGTAGCACCTATGTTATGCCAATTACTTTCTCCAGCTCAGCAAAAAAAAGCTTTTGGCACTCGGTTATCCCCCATGCCCTGCCCAGCACAGCTGTCGAACTACAGTAAAACAATCTACACTGTCCATACTGGCATTTGCAAGAATATGCTTTTTGAATATCATTATTTTAAAACATTTTTTGCGTCTGTATAGTGCACGAAAAATAATCCGTGTGATAACCTTAGCTGTGGAAGAATATTACATTGATCGCTAGCATAATAAGTAAGATGGTTCTTGATATATAACAACTTTAGTAAAATTACTAAATTTAGAAAGCTTCAGGAAAGAAGTGCTATTAGAGCATGGAATGGGTTGCCTGAGCTAGCCAGGAAAACCAGTGACTTGGCAGAATTTAAGTCATTGGTGAATATGCATGACTAAATGCATGACGCGTAGGACGTAATCATCTTCTTTTTTTGAAGTAACGTCTGTATTATATAAGATAAGATAAGAAGACTCAAAAGTAAAGTAGAAATTATACATAAAACACTGAACCATAATCTTCAAATACAAAAACAATACAAAAACAAAATCTTATAAAATACTCAGAAAGACACAGACTACAAAGGCACACTCTTTGTTCCATATGCTAGGACAAATTTCTACAAGTGCTCCTTCTTCCCTAGTGCTTTTAGAGCATGGAATGGGTTGCCTGAGCCAGCCAGGAAAACCAGTGCCTTGGCAGAATTTAAGTCATTGGTTGACATGCTTGATTAGATGCATGACGCGTAGGACGTAATCATCTTCTTTTTAAAAGTAACGTCTGTATTATATAATACAAGATATTCTATCTAATTGGTTCATCGTATTTATTTCAGGTTGTCATGAAGTCCAGGTTTTAAATACAGATGACGTTCAAGAGATTAAACACTCATTTTTAACCTGTAAGAAAAACCCAGATCATCACCAGTTCATTCCTGTGGATAACTTCGATTTAAAACATCTGCCATCTAGATGTAGAGATGATGATTGGTATAACTTGATCAAAGCTGCATCAACTTTGAGTGTACGATTAGCTGTAAAATGTGTCAGCAATCAAAGGCCGCCGTTTTGGCCGGACAAGCAGCGTCCTTACCCATTTTATGGTACGCCAGATAATAATAGAGTTCGATTTGGAAGTGGGGCAATCGAGCAAGTGACCAAGTACATCAGAAGTGAAAATGACGTCTGTCCTTGTAAAGACTGTCGGTTTTCTGCAAGTCCAAAACAATCCTGGGGACTGGTTCGAGTCAGTACTGCTACTCATGTTGTATTTGACGACCTGGAAGCCAAGCACACAACTTGCAGATTATTTTACGACAACGAGACTAGTCCTGGGGTTGATCTTGAAGTCATCAAAGTTGACACCAGTGACGTGACAAGCGACTCGTGTGTAAGCTGATCTGTGTATCATGTGACATGTCCTTAGTTACTCAACTAGAACAAATGGTCGACGCTTTCATAAGTTCCTGGGAAAAAGCATTCGATCACTACTATGAAGATGAGATCTTTGCACAAGAGAAGCTTGCTGTGATAGTGTCCCATCCCCATGGCTACCATAAGCACATTTCGATAGGACAGTGGGAAGAGAATTTTCTAGAAACGGGGAATGAAACAGTTCTCAAAAGATTTACATATGACACCCCAACATGTCCTGGAAGCGCTGGGGCCTATGTTTTAATCCCTGACTTCAACAACTAAAAATTAAGACCAAGCACTGTAGCAATTATATGATATTTGGATAGTTAAATATTCATGAAAAAAAGATGTTTTCTTTATGACCATGTAGAGCCTTACTTATCTTAATGTATTTACTATTTACTCCTGAATGTTTTGTATCACAATAGGTTTTAACTATTTGCATCGTTTGATTGTTTGCTCTTATTTATTAATTGTTTGTTTATAATATTTTCCCAACTCGCTCTTAAAAATTTGTATTGAAAAAAGTAATAGATATTAATATTTTTATTAATATCATTCAGAGAAATAGAAAACAATGTTACATCCTCAGAAAACTGTATCAGGATCATTGAACGCTATCACTAAATGAAAACAATAAAACATTAAAAAATATATATTTTAAGAGAAAGATTTTCCTTCCTTTTTCTAAATAAAACAAAATGAACTAATTACCAGTAATTATGGTAATTAACCAATTGGTAACCTTTTTTTTTTATTGATTCATGTGTTGTCATCGACAATGAATAATTGTGCAAAGTTTCAACTTAATCCAAAACTGGGAAGTGGGAGAAATAACGCGTACAAGATTTGTACCAGAAACACAAACAGGCGGAGCGAGTTGATATAAGCTTTGTAAAAATATGAAAAAAGGTCCAAAACTATGGTTTCATAACTGTCTTTCAATGCAAGTGAACATGAAAATAAATTTTATCATTGAAATATTTAAACATTTCCTTTTTAAGCTCTTGCGATCTATGAAGGCAGATGATATAAAAGGTCATCTGCTTCTATGATCGAGGATTAAAGATGATGTCACTTGGCCAGCACAACGACCAACCGCCTTTAATTTATATTTGGTATCCATCAGAGTCGGGTTGACTCAGATGCATTCTAAAAATGCCGAAGTTCAAATCTGTCATCATGGGAATTTACCGCACACACACACAGTCAATACTTTCCCTATCTGTTTGCACTTTATAGAAAAAATAAAAAAATTCACAAATATAATAGGTACCGGTAATCACAGAAAAGGTTAAAGAGCGTTTCCATATATACCCTACTAAAATCTAAAATATTAAAATAAATCCAATATTCCTCAGTTAAAAAAGGCCTATAAAACATGGACATGGATGTGAACCAAATTTAAAACGCACAAAGCACAGTAAAATAATTGAGAATTTTTTATTCAAGATAGGCTCCATCTGTACAAAAAAAAAACCATTCACTCCTTGAAAATGAAAAATCAAGTCATAACGCCGGTACTGTACAGCTAATTTCTCTACAGTCTGGACCGATTCACATTTACATAAAAATCTATTAGAGCAGGCACAAAGGTAGGTAGTGAGTTGTTTTAAGAAGAAAAGGGGGGGGGGTGAGGATTGTTACAAATGAAATGAGGTTGCTTGTAAGAGTACCCCATGTTACATAGTAATGGGGATTGATTCTAAAAGAGCACCCCACTCAATATAACAAAATTTTGATCAATTAATTTACCTATTAGCGGGTATAGCTAAAAATATTCAATTAGAATTATAGCTAGATTTAGGTATTTAGATCAAAAGGTCAGTGTTAAGTGTGCTGGCAGGTTCGTCCAGAGGTGTGCTGGTCCCTTCTTGTACTGCCTAGGTTATTAGGTATAACCTCCAGGTATACAATTCAACTAATGTATGCAACAAAAGACTTTACAAAGTCGCAGGTAAACATATTTACAAAGTTTATTTACATGAGAAAAATAAATGGCCATCAACTCACAGGCCGACACAACAAAAAGTAAACAAAAGATACTCAAAAATAATATGGCACACAGCCCTAGTCATATGTTACATTATCGTCACATTCTGGTTATCAAAAATACAGGTCACAGGTCTCAGGTCAACACATGACCACTTTTGACCATTGGGTTACAAACTTCCGGCTTACACAGCCAACTAAAGGTCACATGCCTCAGGTCGAAATACGACCACTTTTGGCTACACTATGGTTACAGGCTTCAGACTTACACTAGCCACTTTTAGCCAAAAAACAAACAAAATGGTCATGATGAACTCGAAGCAGGACGTTTTGGCGACGCCGTTTTGGCGACGCCGTTTTGGCCCCGCCGTTTTGGCGCGAAGGTCGTTTTGGCGCGAGCCGTTTTGGCGACGGGACGTTTAGGCGCGAAATACATTATGTACGTTTATTGTATTATTTCTTTTAAAAGAATTATTCATATCTATGTTTTGCATGAGTGTTTGTGTTAAGACATATTTTTCACGTACTAAATGTAAATGTGTTTGTTTTTCGCTTCATTTTCTATAATAAACATTTTGGCTTGTGTATGTGTGTTTATTAAGAGGCACACTTTATTTTCAAAAAAGTTTTTAAAGATATTACTTTAAAATTAAAAACAAAATGAAACGAAGATAGACTAAAAATTGATGCAATTATTTGTTTATATTAACATTGGTTTATTTAATAACTTTATACAACTATACATACCAAACACTTGCTAATATAAGTAAAAATATAATACATGTACCAAGTTTCTCAAAATACTACAAGTCAAGTATACATAGACACCAGGGTTATTTGCCTAAGTCGCTGGAATTCAAGGGTTCATTAAAAAAAGCTACGTGCTTATTAAATTATCGTCAAATGATATCTCGCGCCAAAACGTCCCGTCGCCAAAACGGCTCGCGCCAAAACGTCCCGTCGCCAAAACGGCGGGGCCAAAACGGCGGCGCCAAAACGTCACGTACCGTGATGAACTATAGGCTTCAGGGAAACCTATGAGCCTACAAGCTTCATAGAATCCCACCTATAGACATCCGTTTGGTAAAGCCCATCTGATGATTCAATACAGGTTGAATCCCTCAGAGACAAGGCTATAAAAATATGTAAAGTCCATCTGATGATTCAATACAGGTTGAATCCCTCAGAAAGGTTACAAAAATATGTCACGTTTGGGAGTACCCCAGGATGCAGAACATCAGGGTAAAAAAAATATACTGCCTGGAAATCATTTGAGGCTATATCTATTAATAAATACATTATATAAAATACATTAATACTAAAGATATACTTAGCCCAAAGATCTCCAGAGCAGGGGAATTACTCCTAACTATACAAGCAATCAAAAATAGTTATTTCCCCATTATGTCACAAAGATATAGGTTTTAAATGGTTTAAAGACTTGACACATAGCTAAATTTAGAAAGACGCTGCGGTCATGGAGAAGGTTTGAAAGGTATTGTGTCTAAATATTTATACGGCGTCATAATTGTTCTAAGGTCAACATAGAACCTTGTGGCTGGCCTAGTCTCTACTAAAGTTAAAAAAAAGTTACCCTTTCAGGCGTTGCGATGTTAAGGTCATCTGTTTCTTTGACCAACGGTCAAGAAGCAGGGTGCCATATGGCAAGCACAAAACGACCGACCACCTTTACTTTCCCTAACTAATGTCGGGCACCCATTAGAGTTGGGTGAACTCAGGGACGCCCTAACATCCGCGAAATTCAAAATCCCTGTCTTCACCGAGATTTTGAACCCAGGACCCCTGGTTCGTAATCCAAGCGCTTAATCACTCAGCCACCATCCCCTCTCCCAGTCTCTTCTAGTGTAAGAAATTAACTCATTATCTTGATACCCCTCCAATACACACATACATGTTTCAGAGTGTAACAAATTAACTCTTTATCTTGATACCCCTCCAATACACACATACATGTTTCAGAGTGTAACAAATCAACTCATTATCTTGATACCCCTCCAATACACACATACATGTTTCAGAGTGTAACAAATTAACTCATTATCTTGATACTCCTCCAATACACACATACATGTTTCAGAGTGTAACAAATTAACTCATTATCTAGATACGCCTCCAATACACACATACATGTTTCAGAGTGTAACAAATTAACTCATTATCTTGATACCCCTCCAATACACACATACATGTTTCAGAGTGTAACAAATCAACTCATTATCTTGATACCCCTCCAATACACACATACATGTTTCAGAGTGTAACAAATTAACTCATTATCTTGATACCCCTCCAATACACACATACATGTTTCAGAGTGTAACAAATTAACTCATTATCTTGATACTCCTCCAATACACACATACATGTTTCAGAGTGTAACAAATCAACTCATTATCTTGATACCCCTCCAATACACACATACATGTTTCAGAGTGTAACAAATCAACTCATTATCTTGATACCCCTCCAATACACACATATATGTTTCAGAGTGTAACAAATCAACTCATTATCTTGATACCCCTCCAATACACACATACATATTTCAGAGTGTAACAAATCAACTCATTATCTTGATACCCCTCCAATACACACATACATGTTTCAGAGTGTAACAAATTAACTCATTATCTTGATACCCCTCCAATACACACATACATGTTTCAGAGTGTAACAAATCAACTCATTATCTTGATACGCCTCCAATACACACATATATGTTTCAGAGTGTAACAAATCAACTCATTATCTTGATACTCCTACAATACACACATACATGTTTCAGAGTGTAACAAATTAACTCATTATCTTGATACCCCTCCAATACACACATACATGTTTCAGAGTGTAACAAATTAACTCATTATCTTGATACGCCTCCAATACACACATACATGTTTCAGAGTGTAACAAATCAACTCATTATCTTGATACTCCTACAATACACACATACATGTTTCAGAGTGTAACAAATTAACTCATTATCTTGATACCCCTCCAATACACACATACATGTTTCAGAGTGTAACAAATTAACTCATTATCTTGATACTCCTACAATACACACATACATGTTTCAGAGTGTAACAAATTAACTCATTATCTTGATACGCCTCCAATACACACATACATGTTTCAGAGTGTAACAAATTAACTCATTATCTTGATACCCCTCCAATACACACATACATGTTTCAGAGTGTAACAAATTAACTCATTATCTTGATACCCCTCCAATACACACATACATGTTTCAGAGTGTAACAAATTAACTCATTATCTTGATACCCCTCCAATACACACATACATGTTTCAGAGTGTAACAAATTAACTCATTATCTTGATACGCCTCCAATACACACATATATGTTTCAGAGTGTAACAAATCAACTCATTATCTTGATACCCCTCCAATACACACATACATGTTTCAGAGTGTAACAAATCAACTCATTATCTTGATACCCCTCCAATACACACATACATGTTTCAGAGTGTAACAAATCAACTCATTATCTTGATACCCCTCCAATACACACATACATGTTTCAGAGTGTAACAAATTAACTCATTATCTTGATACGCCTCCAATACACACATATATGTTTCAGAGTGTAACAAATTAACTCATTATCTTGATACCCCTCCAATACACACATACATGTTTCACGAGAAAGTAGTTAAAACTTCTGTATGCTAATAAAATGTCTTTTACACCAACTGTTTGTCTCAGAAGAACATACAGATTTACATTAGAATGGCATTTAAAAACAAAACGAGACAAAAACATTTTTCTTCATGAATATTCACTGGGAAAAAAAAACAAAAAACTTTCCCTTTCAGACCTTGTGGTCTATAGGGCAGATGATGTAAAGGTCATCTTTTTCTGTGGCCAATAGGTTAACTAGGGTGTCATGTGGCTAGCACAACGACCAACCGCCTTTACTTCCCCAACTTACGTCAGGTACCCATTAGAGCTGGGTAGACTCAGAGGCGCCCGAAGATCCCGAAATTAAAAATCCCAGTCTTCACCAGGATTCGAACCCCGGTCTCCGGTTTGGAAACCAAGCGCTTTACCGCTCAGCCACCGCGCCTCCATACACTGGGAAAGGAAAAAAACAAATCAACATAATGCTTTTAGCTAACAAAACAACATTAAATAAACATAAAAAATGTAGGCCTATTTGTTTGTTGTTATTGTTCCAGAGACAACATCGTTGGTTTGTTTTAAAAAAAATTGTGTGCAAATTATTTTGTTCATCTTCAATTTCAACTTGTATATATGAGTACACCAATAAAAGACAATGGACCTCATTCATCAATCGTAAATAAACACATTTAGCCACGTCACAATATTGATAAAACAATGAAAAATACGTATCACGTGACAGCCACTATGGATTACTAGGATTATGTAATTTGTATAGAAGATATATATGAAATTATGATGGCCAGATTCTCTGCAACTTTTGGTTTAGCAGGAGTCAGGAGTCGTCCTAAAGTGGCTTGGATCCTACCTGACGGAACGCACCCAAAGTGTCGTTGTTAGCGGGACGGAATCAACAAGCTTACTTTTGAAGTACGGAGTACCCCAAGGATCAGTTCTAGGCCCAGTACTGTTCACTATGTACACATATCCACTCAGCGGTGTCATACGGCCAACCGGCATCTTATATCATTTCTTTGCCGATGACTCACAGTTATACGATTCATCAGTACCCTCAGAGGTGTCGCATCTGGCAGAGAAAATCAGTAGTACCGTTGCAAGGGTGAGCGATTGGATGGTTGAAAATAAACTCAAGATGAACGAAGACAAGACAGAAATAATTAAGATTGGCACTAGGAACAATGTCTCAAAAGTTGAAAGCACAGATTCTCTCTTTATCACGAACTGCCATGTTCCTTTTGTCCATGTAGTGCGGAATCTTGGAGTTTTCTTCGACTCAACACTATCTTTCGACCCACACATAAGTCAGCTCTGCAAAGGTCTTTATCTGCAGCTGCGCAGATTAGGCCAGATCCGACCATATTTAACAACAGAGTCAACAAAAACGCTAGCTGTGGCATTCATACTCTCCCGCCTTGACTACTGCAACGCCGTGCTAGCAGGTATACCCGATGACAAAATAGCCAAGCTGCAACGTATACAGAACAACGCCGCTCGAATAGTCCTTAAAAAAACTAGACAAGATTCTGCTACTACGCTCTTGCGCACGCTCCATTGGCTTCCCGTGAAAGCGAGAATAGATTACAAGGTCGCCACACTTTGTCATCAGTGTATATATAACAATGAGATGCCCTTGTACCTTAGCGAACTGATTACTCCATATGTCCCCTAGAGAGCCCTGCGCTCAATGGACTCAACGCTTTTAGTAGTGCCACGTTTCTCCCTTAAAAGCTACGGTCTGCGTGCTTTTTCAGTTCACGGACCAAAGGTTTGGAACTCACTCCCCATTGATCTCAGACAGACAACATGCTACACCACTTTTAAGAAGAACATTAAGACCTATCTGTTTAAAACTTTTTTAGATTAACTGTCATTTTAGCTCTCGTGTTTTTGTTTGTAATGTTGTTACAGCGCCCTGAGCCTACATTTTGTTTGTTAACAGCGCTTTATAAATAAAATTATTATTATATAGAATCACGTGGCTAAATGTTGTTTGTTTACAATTGGTGAATGCGGTCCATTGATGATTCTCTTAGGGCATTTTGTGCATTCTCTAGTCTCATCTGTCCCTTGATAGCAGCTGCTGATATCAAGAGAAAGGCCGGTCCATTCTTTTATGTTGTCCAGCTAGCTTTTCTTTGGACGACCCATTACTTACCCTGATAAATCGGTTTATTTCATTCCTACTACTATTAAATTACGATCTCTTCATATGTTAGTGGTGGGAAAGAGTAGGTAAAAAGTCTGGAAATTCCCGAAACTCGTTGCAAAGTTAATAAGAGTGTCGAGCTAGTAACGCGAATAACTTTGGTTCGATACCCTTACTAGTTAATGTTTCTTAATGACGATACTATTCCATCAAATGCAATTGAGTTCTATAAGTTCCAATCTGATTAAATTCAATTTCTTTTCTACAATTAATTAATACTGAATAGTTTTAAAAAAGGTGTATTTTTATGGAAAAAAAATGCTTGCATAATTAATTTTGAAAATTAAACATTTCGCTCTCAGAAAAGACAAAAAAAAAAAAACGTAGCCGTTGCATCAAAACTTTGAAAGATCTAAAATATAAGGATATCAGATTTTCAATATCATTTTTAGTTTTTGAGATTTAAACAGGACGGACAGACGGACAGACAGACGGAGCACACAAAAATAATACTGGCTATTCCACTTCCGGGACAGCTAAAATTCCATTGAACTTCGTCGTGTTGATAATATTAGAATCATTGTACGCTGGAACTAATTCATTATAATTCTTTCTTTCACGTGTATTTAGAGCGTATAATGGGTTGCCTGAATCAGACAGGAATAACATTCACTTGGTATATTTTAATTTCTAATTAATGACTAAGTTAACACATGGACATAGGAATTGTTTTCTTTTATTTTGTTAACGAACGTTTATAGCTTTAAAAAAAATTGCTTTTCAAACAATCGTCAGAGTCCTACACATGTACACATCCGTCTCATTCACACACACACATTTATAAACCTGCCCACATTTAAGAACTAAGCCTAGTCCTCGCACACGAGACAACTGGTCAAGTTTCCCAGGTCACGATTTTGAAGTGACCGAATTATTTTCTTACTGGTGGAGAGATTGATGGATGATTGTAGGCTACCATCTCAAGGAAATAGTGAACTAGCCAGTTGGTTTCAAGAATGAAGAAGGACTTGACTATGAGGAAAGGAAGTAGAAAGTACAATTTATTTGTGGAACAGAAACCTGGAGTCTACCATGTCATTAAGGGAAATAGAACAAATAATTATTTATAGATTAGTGACTGTTTTTTTTTTGGGGGGGGGGGGGAAGGAGGTGGAAGAAAAAATGTGGATTGTTGTTCTGAAAGAAATATAAGATAAGATAAGATAATTCTATTGATCCAATCAAAGGGAAATTCAGTTTGATTACAATTGATAACATCTGCGTAACTACGGTACAATAACAGTATAGATGAAAAATATTCGAACAACATTCACACACGAAACACATACACATTCACAACCAGCGCTTTATGAATTTGACTTCTATGAACTTCTCGATGACGACAGCTGATCTTGTAACACTCTGGCCGAAAGTGGAAGTTATGTTTTTTATGACTTAGTCTTTTTTTGTTTGTTTGTTTGTTATGACTGTTGTTTTTTTCTTGGCTTTTTCTGTAGTTCGTTATGGCTTGGTCTTTTCTAGTTATTTGTTATGACTTGCCCATTTCTAGCTATTTGGTATGACTTGCCCATTTCTAGTTATTTGTTATGACCTGCCCATTTCTAGTTATTTGTTATGATTTGCCCATTTCTAGTTATTTGATATGACTCACCCATTTCTAGTTATTTGTTATGACGCCCATTTCTAGTTATTTGTTATGACTTGCCCATTTCTAGTTATTTGTTATGACTTGCCCATTTCTAGTTATTTGTTATGACTTGCCCATTTCTAGTTATTTGATATGATTTGCCCGTTTCTAGTTATTTGTTATGACTTGCCCATTTCTAGTTATTTGTTATGACTTGCCCATTTCTAGTTATTTGATATGATTTGCCCGTTTCTAGTTATTTGTTATGACTTGCCCATTTATAGTTATTTGTTATGACTTGCCCATTTCTAGTTATTTGATATGATTTGCCCGTTTCTAGTTATTTGTTATGACTTGCCCATTTCTAGTTATTTGTTATGACTTGCCCATTTCTAGTTATTTGGTATGACTTGCCCATTTCTAGTTATTTGTTATGACTTGCCCATTTCTAGTTATTTGATATGACTCACCCATTTCTAGTTATTTGTTATGACGCCCATTTCTAGTTATTTGTTATGACTTGCCCATTTCTAGTTATTTGTTATGACTTGCCCATTTCTAGTTATTTGTTATGACTTGCCCATTTCTAGTTATTTGTTATGACTTGCCCATTTCTAGTTATTTGTTATGACTTGCTCATTTCTAGTTGTTTGTTATGACTTGCCCATTTCTAGTTATTTGGTATGACTTGCCCATTTCTAGTTATTTGGTATGACTTGCCCATTTCTAGTTATTTGGTATGACTTGCCCATTTCTAGTTATTTGGTATGACTTGCCCATTTCTAGTTATTTGGTATGACTTGCCCATTTCTAGTTATTTGGTATGACTTGCCCATTTCTAGTTATTTGTTATGACCTGCCCATTTCTAGTTATTTGGTATGACTTGCCCATTTCTAGTTATTTGATATGACTTGCCCATTTCTAGTTATTTGTTATGACTTGCCCATTTCTAGTTATTTGTTATGACTTGCCCATTTCTAGTTATTTGTTATGACTTGCCCATTTCTAGTTATTTGTTATGACTTGCCCATTTCTAGTTATTTGTTATGACTTGCCCATTTCTAGTTATTTGTTATGACTTGCCCATTTCTAGTTATTTGTTATGACTTGCCCATTTCTAGTTATTTGTTATGACTTGCCCATTTCTAGTTATTTGATATGATTTGCCCGTTTCTAATTATTTGTTATGACTTGCCCATTTCTAGTTATTTGTTATGACTTGCCCATTTCTAGTTATTTGATATGATTTGCCCGTTTCTAGTTATTTGTTATGACTTGCCCATTTCTAGTTATTTGATATGACTCACCCATTTCTAGTTATTTGTTATGACTTGCCCATTTCTAGTTATTTGTTATGACTTGCCCATTTCTAGTTATTTGTTATGACTTGCCCATTTCTAGTTATTTGTTATGACTTGCCCATTTCTAGTTATTTGTTATGACTTGCCCGTTTCTAGTTATTTGTTATGACTTGCCCATTTCTAATTATTTGTTATGACTTGCCCATTTCTAGTTATTTGATATGATTTGCCCGTTTCTAGTTATTTGGTATAACTTGCCCATTTCTAGTTATTTGATATGACTCACCCATTTCTAGTTATTTGTTATGACGCCCATTTCTAGTTATTTGTTATGACTTGCCCATTTCTAGTTATTTGTTATGACTTGCCCATTTCTAGTTATTTGTTATGACTTGCCCATTTCTAGTTATTTGTTATGACTTGCCCATTTCTAGTTATTTGTTATGACTTGCCCATTTCTAGTTATTTGTTATGACTTGCTCATTTCTAGTTGTTTGGTATGACTTGCCCATTTCTAGTTATTTGGTATGACTTGCCCATTTCTAGTTATTTGGTATGACTTGCCCATTTCTAGTTATTTGGTATGACTTGCCCATTTCTAGTTATTTGGTATGACTTGCCCATTTCTAGTTATTTGGTATGACTTGCCCATTTCTAGTTATTTGTTATGACTTGCCCATTTCTAGTTATTTGGTATGACTTGCCCATTTCTAGTTATTTGGTATGACTTGCCCATTTCTAGTTATTCGGTATGACTTGCCCATTTCTAGTTATTTGGTATGACTTGCCCATTTCTAGTTATTTGGTATGACTTGCCCATTTCTAGTTATTTGGTATGACTTGCCCATTTCTAGTTATTTGGTATGACTTGCCCATTTCTAGTTATTTGTTATGACTTGCCCATTTCTAGTTATTTGTTATGACTTGCCCATTTCTAGTTATTTGTTATGACTTGCCCATTTCTAGTTATTTGTTATGACTTGCCCGTTTCTAGTTATTTGTTATGACTTGCCCATTTCTAGTTATTTGTTATGACTTGCCCATTTCCTTTTGTTCGTTAAGGCTTGGGTAATTTGTTTGACTTGTCTGCAAGCGAGACAAGAGAATCACGGGCATCAGCGAAAGTATGTGGGAGGAGATAGCCCAAAGACCGGTCAGCATGGAGACAGACTGTACGTGCTGGTACGAACTTCGCCGAGTGCAAAAGAAATGAAGCTGCATCAGTCACATCAGTCAAGAGAAGGAAAAAGAAAGCTGCCTTGTCAGCTAGCCCTAGGACAGATGCATACACATGCACGAACTGTGTTAAACTCTGCCGCTCCAGAACTGGCTTGATCAGTCACTCCAGATTCTACCCCGTCTCAAGACGAAACCAAAGCCAGTGAGTGACTCATCTGGGCGCATTCATTGTCTTCCGAGACAGAAGGAGCCTTATATGACTAGGCCAATTAGTTTGTTATGACCTTACCATTTTGCTTTTTTTATGACTTGGCCATTTCATTTCTTTATTATCTTTATTTATTAAGAATTGGCCTTTTTTATTTTGTTTGTTATGACTTGATCCTTTCTATTTGTTCTTTATGAACAAAGTGGGAAGCGTGGTCGAGAGGCTAAATGCGCTTGAACTTGGCTTGTCTTGGCTACCTAGAAGGGGGCTCGAGGTTCGAGCAGCACGGAAAACCAACTCCTAGTTACCCCCTCCCCCCACTGGTCCACAAATGAGATTGGACCAAAGCGCTCTGAGCATGCTATAAGCATGAAAGTAGCGCTATATAAAAGCTATAATAATAATAATAACTGGGACATTTGTAATTGCTAATTATGATAATTTAATTTAATAATAATAATAATCCTAATTTGTGTCCTTGACTTGTACAAGTACATATCTATTTGCTGACTATGACTCGGACATTTCTATATTCTGGCTATAGCTGAAAGAAATCTAATTGCTCACAAGCTAATAAAATATTTTCACACATTTAATTTTAATTATGTTTGTAAGTTCATATTCAGTTGAAATTATGACGAAGCAGAAACGGTCTTAGCAAGATTCTCTTTATTGTGCGCTGCCCCAACGGTTCAACAGAATAAGGGAGAGTGTAAAAAGATGAAGACCTACAAGCAACAGTCAAATTGAATTATCATAGCAGCGGTAATTGTTTTTTTTCTGGCAGCACTAGACTGTGTTATCTTTCCTTACGGGGTTGGCTAAAAAGACTAAATATAATATAGGCAAGTTGTCCACATATAAATGTAAACCCTACTAAAACGAAATAATGGCGTTTGTAGTGTTTTTCTTTTTTACAAAGCTTATATTAACTCATCCCGTCTGTCTGTTTGTCTGTCTGGGAACCAATTCTGAACACATTATTTCTCCTACTTCCCATTATTGGATCAAGTTGAAAATCTACACACTGTTCCTAACAAAACATGAATCAATCAGAAAATTAACCAATTCAATTAATGGTAATAGACTTAAGTAGTTCATTTTGTTTGATATTAAAGAAAGAAAATACATATTATAGTACTGAGATATATGGTTGTAAACGTGGAATTCTTCTCCTTGGATAAGCTTTTTTTAAAAGTATTATATATATATAATGGGACGCGTGGTCGAGAGGCTAAGTGCGCTTGAACTAAGCTTGTCTTGGCTACTTATGAAGGGGGCTAGAGGTTCGACACCCGACTCGGGCGCCTATCTCCTAGATACCCCTCCCCCCCCCCCTGGGGGGGAGATTGGACCAAAGCGCTCTGAGCATTTCTATTTATGAAAGTAGCGCTATATAAAAGCCATAATTTAATTTTAATTATACATATATATAAATACGATCAATAGAATATGTAAGAACAAAGAAAACACAAGATGCAAAATAAAATAGCTCCAAAAAGAAATAGGGTTAAGGCTGATTTGGTGATTTCTTATCTAATAAAATGCAGAGGTTCCTTCAAAAGAGAGGATAATTACGTCCTTACGCGTATCCTTGTGTTAATATAGACCTGCATATTAATTAGAGCAGTGTTTCCCAAACTGTGGCCTGAATTGGTGTTCTACGAGATACTGGAATGAATTAGCTAGTAGGGCAAATAAGCAAATTGTTCCGATAAATATTCATAATGTGCGAGGTGTTCCGTTAAGGAAACAGTTTGGGGAAACACTGAAACAGAGACTTAAACGCTACTAAGCCACTCCTGGATTATTCAGGTAAACTATTCTATGATCTAATGGCATTATGGAATAAGTAGCACTTGTACGATCCTAGCATGTTGGATAAGAAATGGTGAAAAAGACTGAATAATGGAGAGAGAGAGAGGGGGGGGGAGAAAGATATATATATATATATATATATATACATAGAGAGAGAGAGAGAGAGAGAGAGTGAGAGAGAGAGAGAGTGAGAGAGAGAGTGAGAGAGAGAGAGAGTGAGAGAGAGAGTGAGAGAGAGAGAGAGTGAGAGAGAGAGAGTGAGAGAGAGAGTGAGAGAGAGAGAGAGTGAGAGAGAGAGTGAGAGAGAGAGAGAGTGAGAGAGAGAGAGAGTGAGAGAGAGAGTGAGAGAGAGAGTGTGAGAGAGAGTGAGAGAGAGTGAGAGTGATTGATGTGAAATAAGAACATCAGACCGTATAATTATGTGAACCCGAAGCCCTGGGGGAGAATTGTTGTGGAGGCCCCTTAACTTTTTCGAAAGCTTAAATAAAAATCCAATTATCAATAAAAAAAAATACTAATTTCTAAAAGCATGCCATATTCAAAAAAAAAAAACAACAACAATAAAGTTTTCTTTTGTTTACGAAATAAAATTATTTAATATGCAAATTTCAGTAACCAAAATGTAAATTTTTAGGCTTTACGCAATGCAGCATATCAGGAGTATATAAACAACAATACCAGCATACGATAATCAGACACTTTTAGCCACACAATGTTACCTACTTTAAGAGTTAAAGTAGTGTTTCTCAAACTGTTTTCCACGGAACCCCCGGATGTTCCGCGAGGCCTGAATAGTTGTTCCGCGAACTACTGGAATGATTGACTAGTAGGCCATCTCTTAAAAAAACATAAAAAATTGTTCCGCTAAATACTAAGATTGTGCGAATTGTTCCGCTAAAAATGTTTGGGAGACACTGATTTAAAGTATTGTTGGTAAAAATACGAAAACAGAACAGCTAAAAAAACAAAAAAAAAAAGGTAAAGTTACTGACCCGTCGAAATATAAATCTTGACACTTTTGTGGCAGACCTTTTCTTGTGGATGCCTAGCCCCGCATGCCCTCCCTTTAATCTGGCTGGTGTGGACAAACTAGTAGACCTATGGGTGAACTACATTGTACTGTACAGTTGTTACCTAATCTGTATTCTAATATAGGACAAGTAATTTCCTGGACATTGCTTTCTCCACTAACTACAATAGTTATCAAATTTCCCGAAGCCTTGGTTGGCTACCCATCTAGGAGAAGGAAAACTCTAAATCCAAACCTCCGCTGCCCTGCGGCTATACCCAAACACGGGAAAGGCTTCGGGAGACAACCCTGAGAAAAAATCAGGAGCTGGTGACCCTTAGGCAGACTGTGGCACACCGTGCTACAGCCTGGCAGAACCTGCGGCGCTACTGATCCCAAACTGTATTGGATATTCCGTTCCTTTGGTCACATCAGCTGCGCGGAGAGGGGGGAACTGCTGTGTGGGCGACATCGTTCCGACCATAAACAATGCCCAGGCTTTCATTTCACTTATACAAAGCCCTAAATAGGGCCCCACAGCCACACGAGGAAGTGTGCTCTGAGATGAACCATAGTCGCTCTACGACTGAAGGAGGCCAATATATTATCACATTTATATGGTATTGCATTCGATTTCAAAGGTTAAAGCGGAGCGCAGTATTTCACCTGACCACGTAGACCCAGTTGCGACCTGTATATAATGCCTCATCTAATGCCGACAAACCCGTTGTCCGCCTGAGGTCTATTAATTTTTTTCATTTCGTTTTCTGCTCCTTTCCTCAGCCAGGTATCTTCTTTGGGTCTCAAATGTTTGTCCCGTGACCTCCGTGAGAGTTATCAATGTGTTTTTCTTAATAAACGTGAAATATAAAAGTAACAAGCAAATGAAACACAGTACATGTCTAAATCTTCATTGCAAAGCATACAGTGTTCCCTTAAAGTTTCTAATTTTAGCCCAACGTAAGCTAGAGACCATGTAGATGTGCAGTTTCATTTGACTGAATGTCCTGACCGAAATAGCACGACTTGTCCATCACGTTGTTTACTGCAAGGTGACATGACAACAGGTTTGGTAACTCTGAAACTTCTTCTTGCTTTCATTATATGGAATTTGTGTACTTGTATTTATTTGTTGTCGTACCTGAGCTCATGTAAATAAAAGCCGCTATTATTTTCTTGCTACCAGTCCGTCTGTCTGTCTGCCAAGATATCGAAAACCAAAAAAGGCTAAAGAAAATTCGATTTCACCCTAGATTTTACAGTTTTAAAAATAGTTGCATTTTATCATTTAAAGACGTCTCTTTTAAAAAGAAATAGATTATACTATATTATATTATTGTATGCACAATTATACAAGCTATACAGAATTTAAAAACAATTTTTAGAAGGCAGTTTATACTATTCTCAACCTACGTGACCATATTCTGTAATCTGGAATTCCAACAAGATTAAAGTTAATGTGTAATGTAATGTGTCAGTATAACTGATATGGAGAGGCCTGCCATTAAAAGAGCTTTTAACTAAATCAAAAGACAGAGAGGAATGGAGAAAGACGGTCGTCGAATCTTGCGTGGTGCCCCAACGTTCCAAAAGACTAAGTGATAGGTCAAAGGTCAAAGGTAAAGTCAGTCCACATTTAAGATGACAATGCAAACATCTTTTATCTTATAGAATACAGACTTTACTTCAATAAAGAAGATGATTGCGTCCCTAGGTCAATCTAGTCATACATGTTAAATCAATCTCAGAAGATATATATATGTCGTATCATTGGAATGTTCCACTGAAATACAAATACTGCAAGAAAAAGTTTCATCTTTCCATTGGAAATACAATGTTCATTTTACAATGTTCATTTTACAATGTTCATTTTACAATGTTCATTTTACCATGTTCATTTTACAATGTTCATTTTACCATGTTCATTTTACAATGTTCACTTTACAATGTTCATTTTACAATGTTCACTTTACAATGTTCACTTTACAATGACAAAGTTCACTTTACAATGTTCACTTTACAATGTTCATTTTACAATGTTCATTTTACAATGTTCACTTTACAATGTTCATTTTACAATGTTCGTTTTACAATGTTCATTTTACAATGTTCACTTTACAATGTTCATTTTACAATGTTCATTTTACAATGTTCATTTTACAATGTTCACTTTACAATGTTCACTTTACAATGCTTATTTTACAATGTTCATTTTACATTGTTCATTTTACAATGTTCATTTTACATTGTTTATTTTACAATGTTCATTTTACAATGTTCACTTTACAATGTTCATTTTACAATGTTCACTTTACAATGTTCATTTTACAATGTTCACTTTACAATGTTCACTTTACAATGTTCATTTTACAATGTTCATTTTATAATGTTCACTTTACAATGTTCATTTTACCATGTTCACTTTACAATGTTCACTTTACAATGTTTTACGAACGAAACTTCACGATATGAGATTAAAAAATAAAATACATTTGCGGAATAAAGCAACAAGGATAATAGGAAATGTATTTCTTAAAGCAAATAATGTTTTTGTTTATTTTTTTTTTGTAGAGAAGTGTCTCAACTTTCACACAAAATTCACTTTGTTTTTAGTCACATTGTCGTTAAACATAATACTAAATGTTTCTTTGAATTATATGTTTATTAAAATTTGTATAACTTAAAATATTAAAGTACAAGACATATGTTTTTCCTAGTGCAATATGGGGACAGTTACTTTAAGTTTGAATTGTATTATTTTTAGCTATGGAAATTTTTGTGACTGAACTGTTCTCTCATGAGTGAAATATTTCCTGACGGGAAATAGAGGCAAACAATACATCATTATCATCTAAATCAAATTCTCACTATTACATCCGCTGGTGATCAATTAATTAATTGCTTAAAAAACTTATATTTATAGAGCTTAGGAAACATTAACATTTTAAAAGTAAAACAATTAATTCATTAAACAAAAAGAGGCAGGATATTATCCCCTGAATTTCACATACTGGAGAGTTGTACACCAAACAATGTGTGCATTTTATCGATATCATTGTTCTGTATGGTCGAAATATGCCAACATATTTTGTTTAAAAGGAAAAAGTTAATTGCTCGTCTAGATATAGTTCTCAAATTCATCCAGCGTGTGGTCCCGCTGTACTACTCTTGCATTAATCTTGTGTGCGGTCGTCCTGTACAAGTTTAGGGGGCAGACCTAATACACGAGACAGTTACCTGCAACAATCGTGCCTCTGTCTCGTCATCCCCCTTGATAAACTGTCATTTCGTGGTCTAGTTGTCCCCCTTTCCTGTCACAGCCCACTAGCCCCCCCCCCCAACCACCCATCCCTTAAAAAAAAGGCTTTACAAGTGAAGAGACTTTTGCATTTAAACAGACGGGCAGTCGAATAAGTTGCAGACAATATGTTTCACTTTTTTTAGGCCCAAAATTTATTATAATTAATTTAATTTTAACTTGGAATAAAGTTGACAAATTTAACGTTCCTTGTTAAAAATTTGTTTAGTTCAAGTTCAAAGATTTAAATATTCAAAGGACTTTTGTTATTCGATATCTGACTAAACATCTTCTCAAGTCTGCATAGAAAATATTTTTTTTTTGAGCTCAAATCCTACCACACAAAGTAGAAATTTCGTACCATCAAAAAATGTTGAAATTTTACCAAAATATTTTACTAATCACACTGGGTAAGTAGAATATACTCTTTTTTTTTTAAATAGTATCAGCCATTAACAGCTTGAGTGATAAAATAGTTAAGCAAATTTAAGTTTTGGAATATTTGTTTTAAACAAAGAGTTTTTTAAGGGGGGGGGGGGAAGGTGGAGCAGGAGGGAAAAACAACTAAAGCCAAATTTAGTTGTTAAGTTATAGAACTTACACAATATTATATATTGAATGACAGCGAGATATTAAGGACTTAGTTCTTCTATATTAGTCATTTATGTATAAAACACTCAACCAAAAAAAAAACTAACTTAAAATGATGTTCATAGATTTTAGAAATAGCTCGATACTTGATATACCTACCACCTTAGAGGATGAAAGCATTTGAGAGACAGATTGGGCTAAATATTAATAGATGTCGATTTATGCAAGAACTACTTTTTAAGACACTGACATTTGTCCATAGATCTTGGGAATAAGCATTCTTAATCAAAGACTGTCATTAGACTTTAAAAACAAGTTATAAACACTGCATTAGATAGTAGATCTAGATCTAAGACACTAACACACTGAACACTAAAACACTTGGTTAGGGCCTAGGCCTAGGAAACATTGCAAGCTGTCGAAGTCCTTAGCAATACTCTAACAATGCAAAACGAAATAAGGATTAATGCTTGACTCATATTCGTCGTTAGCAGATTCATCATTGTATCTAAAGGTAAATGGGTTTAGTAAATTATTAATGAAAGAACAGGCCTACAAATTTGTTAGGTAAGTAAATGATGCATATTAAACCATAAACAGGAGCACTGCTCAGGTAAATAAGAGGACGCCAGTTTCTAAATCGATCACTATAAAATATCTCTATAGTAACCTGTTACATGAGCCCTACTTGCTCTTACATATAGTTGTCAAGCATGTAAGGGAGATAAACTAAGCTATCAGCGTCTTTAGCATGTCTGTAACTTCCCCTTGCAACAGACAATTCAAATCCATTGCCTTCAGCTTGACAAAAACAAATGTAGGTATGAAATTGCCTGTGAGCCCTATACTTCATAAGAAATATGCTATATTATATACTTGCTGTTTAATAACTTAAAACAAGTTGAATACTTTCTGTTTTAGAACACATAAGTTTTTAAATGCCACAGTGCGCACTGGATGATGCAGAAATGAATATGAGATACTGTCGTAAAACTAGGTCATGTCTGCTTTTTTAAAATACGAATGCTTCTATTATTAGAAACGTCTATTATAAATATCATTTAAAACACAAAACACTCACTAGGAACTTTCAATAGAACTAGAGAATGTGGCTGAGTGACCCAAACAGCTTAGCTATGGCTAGTGTTGACTACCCATCAACTGGGCTAAATAGTTCGAATCCATGTCAAAAAAAGTTTTTTAGCTGAGCGCCTAAAAGCAGCAAGGAAATCCTTTCCCAGCTCCCCCCTCTGCAACATGTTAACAAAAGAGAGTGGATCATAGCGCACTGAGTATATCTATAAACGTTACAGTATGAAAAATTAACTCTATAAACCAATTCAAAATAAAAGCAATTCAAAAGAGTCTTTATACAGTTATTGCCAGAATGGGAAGGGTTAAAAAAAAAGGAATTAAATATCAAGCCCTCTGCAATTCTTTGAACTGGTTGTGAGTTGATAAGCTAGAATATTACATTTTATTCTCTGTACATGTTATGCAAGTAACGATTCTGAGCCTGGCAGAAGCTGCGACGCCGCTGATCTCAAACAGTGTTGGCACTGCTATTGCTTTGGATACATCAGCTGCGTGGAGAGGGGGGAACTGATGTGTGGGCGACATCGTTCCGACCAGAGCAAATGCCCAGGCTTTCATCTCATTTCCATGAGATGATCCATAGTCGCTAGCGACTGAAGGAGGCCATAGATAGATAGAGATTCTAAGACATCATGTGCTAGCTGGAGATTGACTAAAGGAGGCCATAGATAGATAGAGATTCTAAGACATCATTACCTAGCTGGAGATTGACGTTTGTCCACGCAATGCATCTGTCATAAATGTCAAAGGACAAATGAATTGAAGCGGAAATCAATCAAAATGTCAAATGTCAAAGATGATGTGATGTTTCGAGGTGAATTATGACACCGGATATAAACTTTCACCTTTGATGTATTTTGCCCTTTGTCCTGAACATAGCTGACCTCTCGAAAATCTATATTTAGCTTCCAAACCGTTTTTTTTTTAAAAGAACTTTATGAAGATCATTCCGCATGTCATATAGTAACTAGCACACTTAAGGCAAATATGAGTTGTGGACTAATTATAGCTTAACAATACAAATAAGCGATTTAGTGGCAATACAAAGGGTAATTTTAAAAAAGAGCAAAGTTAGGGAAATGATAGACTACCGACATATATATGCAAGACATATTCGACCAAAAAGAAATATATAAATGCTTAAATATCTCAACACTGTAATCACGTCAAACGGCCGTATACACTATCACAATAGATTGTAGATACAAAAAGATATTTATAAATTTTAGATACAAAAAGATATTTATTAAATTTAAATTGTGTTTATACATATCTTCACCTCTTCGCCAATCCCTTAGTCTGTTGAACCGTTGGGGCACCACCAGAGATCCGCGTTCTCGCATTTATTTTTTTTTAAAACTTCATTCATCTACAATTATATCAATATCAGATAGAAAATAAAGTTTAACTTTAATTCGTAAAAAGTGTATCGTTTACATTGGTCATTAACTTCGAAACATTAATAAGTTGTGCTTGATGTAGAGTACATTCCAGAATTAATAGAATCTAGGTGTAAGTAACAGCGATACGTTAGTACACAAACAAACATAAATAAACAATGTCACTTCCTGGTCTCCATGACAACACAAGGCACGACGTTTCGTAAACATAATTATATTCACGAGGAGACTCTATGACGTCCTCCTTCTGCTCGTTTCGTAATCTCTAACCTCCAAAGTGTTTACTGTAGAAACAAGCCGAATAACATTTTCAGATGTCACACATTATGGTAATAGAAGGTGGAGTATGACACACAAATAGGACTTGACATCTGTCTCTGAGACATTTTCTTCCTCAGGGAGTCTCACGATGTTGAGATACAACGGTGCCAGAAAGCGTTTAGATGAATATTACTATAGTATATTTTGGTTTTCGTTAAATAAATATAATCCGTATGATTATTATTTTTTATATTTTAAAATTGGTGGGGACCAAGGGTTGACTTGGTGCCAAAATCTGCCCTGGCATTAGTAACTATTGGTCCACATCTACCGCTGCCACATGATAGGTATCTATTCGTACCTGTCGACGTAATATGTAAAGTTTGATAAAGTATCTAAACCAGCTCTTGCATGCGCTGCTTTACATAGCGTATTGCATGTCTTCATTTACATAGTCCTAGAGGCCATATGACATATACAAAAATAAATGTACAGTATAATCGCAATCTAAACAAGTCCGAATTTAATACTTTTGTTTTACAAGATTTTGAAATTATTTCAAAGTACTAAAAGAGTAAAGCATAACACTTGAGAAAAAGGCGACTTGAAAAAGCTTTAAACACGCATCCACTACGCCTTCTGTGTTAGTATGTACTCGAGGGAAAGAGTGGCTAGCCTATATGGGCGTTCAGGCCAAAGTCTGGTGGACCGGCTTAGAATGGGTCAGTGTCCGAATTGAATGCTTTATTACATGATTTTGAAATTATTTCAAAGTACTAAAAGAGTAAAGCATAACACTTGAGAAAGAGGCGAGCTGAAAAAGCTTTAAACACGCATCCACTTCGTCTTCTGTTAGTATGTACTCCAGGGAAAGAGTGGCTAGCCTATATGGGCGTTCAGGTCATAGTCTGGTAAACCGGCACAGAATGGGTCAGTGTCCGAATTGAATGCTTTATTACATGATTTTGAAATTATTTCAAATTACTAAAAAAAGGAAAGCATAACACTTGAGAAGGAGGAGACAAGAAACGCTGTTCCTACCGTATACATCAACAAACTAGTCTCTGATAAATCGTTTATGATTGTGTCCAAAACAATTTCTTGAAGAATGTTATATCAATAGCCTTCAATATGAAAAGGGATTCTGTAAAATAATTTACGGACTTACTGTCATTCAAAGTCATTTGGTTGCCCCACTGGCCCATTCTGTCCGGTCCACCAGGCTTTGGCCTGAACGCCCATATAGCCACTCTGTCCCTGGAGTACATATTTAAACAGGGGGTATGGTGGCTGTCTGGCTGAGTGGTAAAGCTTCTGACCTAAATGACGTCTGGAATTTTAAAATGTAGGTATTATTCGGACGTCCCTGATTCCACCTACATGTTCAGGATTAATTTGTACCATCTAATTAGAGGCCAGCACAACGACCAACTGCCTTTACTTTTTCCCAACTAATGTAAGGTAACCATTAGAATGGGTGGACTCGGAGGTGCCCTAAAGATCCCGAAATAAAAAAAATCCAAGCCTTCAGGATTCGAACCCGGGAACCTTCGGTTCGAAAGCCAAGCGCTTTATCACTCAGCCAACGCGACGAAAATACAATCCATACTTGCTCGACCATCGCCCGAGTTACCAAAGGTCGCGTCTGCCGTCACAGGCGGGGGGGGGAGGGGGTTAAAGTATATTGCAGGTAAAAATAATAGAGAAGAATGAAAAAAGACGGTCGAGAGACTAAGGGATAGGGGCAGGTGAATCTGAGTCCACCTAACTCTAACAGGGGCCTGCCATTTTTTTTAAATTGAGGAAGTAAAGGCCGTTGCTCTGATCACATGACACTCGTTAACCGTCGGCCTTAGAAACAGATGGGATTTACAACATGTAGATTCATAGATCACAAGGTCTGAAAGGTGTACTTTTTAAATATACACACAGCAAAATACTCACTTGCATCTATCACGAATTCAGAAAACTGAAAAGTTTACCTTTTGACATGTCTTATCTTATCTTATCTTATCTTATATAATACAGACGTTACTTCAAAAAAGAAGATGATTACGTCCTATGCGTCATGCATTTAGTCATGCATTTTCATTTTCTGTCCTGTACCAAAAACATTTGGTCAATAGAGTATGGTCTTAACTTTAACTCTTAATAAATACCCTAATCTACAAGCATCATACTCTCGCAGTACACATTAACATATAAAGCACAAGTAGGGTTAATATATAAACCCCCCCCCCCAACTTCTTCACCTCTCTCTGACCCATCATGCATCAGTCTTGTCCCAATGAAAACTCGTACCCTCTTGTAAGGAGACGTCAAACAAGGGGCATAAATCTTATTTTAAATGTACACAAGGAAATATTGTCTTGTTTTTTTAAAAAAAATGTAAATAATGCAAAGCACTCTAAGCAATTTCACCTTTAAAGAGTTTCTCAGTGGATTGTCATGTTTACACTACGCCCAGTGACACAAGCCAATTTTTAATAAATAAATTATAAATAATTTTGTTTTGAAGCACACTTTTTAAAGACAATAGGTTAGTGCAGTGTTTCGTAATCTCATTCGGTTTAGGGATCAGATGACTTTGTAACATATGACACATGTCAAAATGATAAAAAAGGTCACATTCTTATTCTTATTCTTTCGAGTCTTGGACGCTGACTGCAGAGCTAGAGAGGAAGATCCTAGCAATGGAATTGAGATGCTACAGAAAGATCCTAGGTATCACATTCTAAGACCGAATCATAAACGAAGAGATTAGAGACAGCGATCGGACCCACCATGATCTGCAAATGAAAACTCTATGGCCACATAACAAGGTCTTCAGTGCTCGCAAAATAAATCTTCCTTCTGGGAACAGTACCAGGAAAAAGAATAAGAGGCAGACAGAGAAAGCGATGGGAAGACAACATAAAAGAATGGACGGGTCTGCCATTGAAAGAGATTCTATCCAAGGCAATAAACAAAGAGAATGGACAAGGTGTAGTGACCTATGTGTCGCCGATTGTGTAGTATGGACTGTTGTCAATTAATTATTAAACGGTTCTATTATTTTTAAACTCTTGTTGTCAAGTACTTGGGTTGCTTTGTACTGAACATTTCGCAGAGAGCCTGTTAGAGAGAATCAATCTGTGTGATAATGATCAAGCGATGATTCTGTATTTAAATCTCATGTATTAGTGGACGCCCCCCACCCCGAGTACATAAAGTAAAAAAAAAAACAGGGCATCTGAATGTGTAAACAAACTGGTCGAAATGTTTTTAGCCTAATAAAATTAAATAGTGTACAAAATACTTTTGTTACAAAGTTTATATCAACTCACTCTGTCTGTTTGGTAAAAAATTTGTACACGTTATTTCTCCGACACCCAATCTCGGACCAAGCAGAAATTTTGCACAATTATTTTTTTTTACCTGACAACACAAAAAAAAATTAATAAAATAACCAATAAGTTAATTAACTATTGGTAATTAATTATTTTGTTTGGTATCTCGAAAACGGGAAAGAAATTGTATTTGACCGATGTGGTGGTATAAGTTGAATTAGTTCCCTCTTTACTTTGTAAAGAGAAAACTTGAAAACTAACAAAAGATAACTATAAAATCTTCTATTTTCATAAGCACTCCCCTGGCACAATGGATGCGATGTATGCCCGAAGAGGCTGAGGGTATAGCCGTAGAGTTCATATTCAGGTCATTTCCCTTTATATATTTTTATATATATATATATAAATGCATTTAAAAGCGATCACCAAGATACCCCCTTCTTTCTACCCCTCCCAACCTGTTCCCAACTGGTTCAGACAAGTCATAGGATTATACAGAGGGGGGAGGAGGGGGAGAATTTGAAAATCCCCCCCAGGCCGCCACTTGAGAGGGGGCCCCAAAGGAGTTTTTTTTACATTAACAATTTAAATATTACGCTAAATGCAGGGGCCCCCAAACGATGGAAAATTACTAGCTACGCCCCTGGGATTATAGCGTATTATGAAAGCTAAAAGTATGAAATAACGCTAAACAAAAACAGTTGGTAAAAATATTTCTAATCGTACAGATTGATTATTGTTAGTCTAGATCTATTACAAAATTTAATTACACGACTGAATTCCAACTAATTGATACAACTACTCGTGATAAAAGCTTTTTAGACAAGTATTTTAAAAATGTTTTTCTTGATTATGTATTATCTGCAATGCTTAAATTTCTTTCCAGGTGCCTTTCTACTGCACTCAGCCACATGCCAAAATCAAACAGGTTAGTCATTCAAAGACTTCTAAATATATAACTTCATTTAAATAATAAATTTATAGAACTACCGAACTTTATGGGTTTGTCTCGGAACCTATGCAATCCAGATACATATTCATGGTGCCCATAGGCACAATTTTTAGCTTCCTTACGCAATACCTTTTATGTGCTAGAACGGCTAAAAGGCTGAGAACCTTTGCTTCTGTTAAAATAAGCGAAGTTTAAGGAGACGAATCATTTAGCTAATTGAATCAAGTTTGAAGTTTTTGATGGTTCTAAAACGAAAAACTTTTGAGTTCCAAAAAAAAAGGCTATATTTTTTTTTTATGTTTTTTTTTTCTGTTTGTTCATACATTCCTTCTTCCCTAGTGCTATTAGAGCATGGAATGGGTTGCCTGAGCGAGCCAGGAAAACCAGTGACTTGGCAGAATTTAAGTCATTGGTTAATATGCATGAATAAATGCATGACGCTTAGGACGTAATCATCTTCTTTTTTGAATTAACGTCTGTATTATATAAGATAAGATAAATGACTATATTTTATTACTATGATGCGTGTATTTAATTGCTATGATGCTTATCCTTAATTACTATGATGCTTGTATTTTTTTGAAGCGCGAGCCTCAGTTAGTGACAATATATTTGCATGTATCCTCTATCTCTAACGTATTGACCTCAGATTAATTTAAACTAAGAAGCGCGGGAAGCGTGGTCGAGAGGCTAAGTGCGCTTGAACTTGGCTTGTCTTGGCTACCTAGAAGGGGGCTCGAGGTTCGACACCCGTCTCGTGCAGAGTTGCGTTTACTGAGCGCAGCACGGAGATACCCCCTCCCTCACCACTGGTCCACAAATGAGATTGGACCAAAGCGCTCGAGCATGCTATAAGCATGAAAGTAGCGCTATATAAAAGCTATAATAATAATAACTCATTTCTTTATCACAGACTTGTATGATCTTCGTGTTCTAGCCATGACTAGATTTAGATATTGTTAAAGTATGTCGCGGCCAGTAGGCCTACCAGGGAATAACTGTTCACTGTTTGTTCACTGTTTGTCATTGGCTCTCCTTGTAGCTTTTCTGTCTTTCGGTTAACCCTTAAGATGCGTGTGTTAGTTTAGCCTCTAAACATCAAAATTGTAATTCCATTTTGTAACACTCGTTGTAAAACAGCTCAGCACTTTAAGGGTTAAGCTTTTAATTTGAATACATATCAATAAATTTCAATAACTTCTGACAATATTAAGTTTACACTATGCGACCAGCTTTACAATAATTAATAAACTTATGTGTATGGTTTATACAGGCCTTTAAAAATAATTAAAAGTAATGCCAACATCATAGAAAAAGTCTTTTCAATGCCACATTTTTTTTAGTTTAAAATCGTTTAGACTCTAAATAGCTTTAACTTATGAACAGGGTATTTTGTTTTTAATTCGCTTAGATATATTCATTGATGAAAGTCTATTCGTTAAACTAAAAAAAAATCTATATTAATTCTATTGGTCCATTATGAAGTTTTAAATTTGATCAGAAATTAGGTCAGATATGAAGTTATGATATGGACCAAGACTATTTACCTACCAATTAGTTTTGGCATGTATCGTTTCACGCTACTATCTTGGTTTACTGTTGTTTCTTCACAAATATGATAATACTGAACATTATAATAAGCGTGAACTATTTTTGTTGTTGTATTAATGTTTTAGAATATAATATACGGACCTGCATGTCTTCGCTTCTATCTAATACAGCGGTTCTCAACCTTTAATGCTCGGTGACCCCTTTTTACAACCCTCCACCTGCCGCGACCCCCCCCCCTCACACACACACAGCAATAGAATAATAGACAAAAAATCAATTTTTTCGATGGTCTCAGAGGACCCCTGGCAAATCGTCAATCGACCCCCAATGGGGTCGCGATCCACAGGTTGAGAACCCCTGATCTAATACATCATTTTTCTTATGTATTATCTTAATAACAGATGGGTTAGTTGATTAGGATATGAGTGTTTACTTTTGCTAATTGAATGTGTCTAATTACGTTGTAGTCCTAAATACAGTATGTCATTAATTCGGCTTAAAAACTAATCTCGTAGTCAAGAGTTTGTACTTTGCATGTAGCCAACAGAATACAGTAGGTGAGAATGAGCGAGCTACGGACAATATGGAAATTTAACCCTTTCTCTCCGTAATTATTTACCACATTCTGGTGGAATCAACGTTGATATCGTCAGTTAGGAGAGAAAGAGTTAAAAGAAAAGAAAAAGAGTGAAAATGTTTATGTGTATGAATGTGTTTGAATTCACTGTTAGTATCACGTTTTAAGTAAAAAAAAATACTTGTTTGTCAATCTTGTTTCTAGCTTTGTGTTTTTAAAACGATATACAGTGGCGTAACTAGGGGATGGTGGGTGAGGCAGCCGTACTGGACGAGTACGGGGTGCAAAAATAGGTATAAAACCACTGCATAAAATATTATGTATTCCTGTCTTTATGCGTTCGAAAATTTCGTTAACTTTATATGCAAGTTTTATTTTGCTAATTGCTGTTGTTAAAAGTTCCTCTCTTTAAGACCTCGCGATCTATAGGCCAGCCACCTCGCCCCCCCCCCCATGACTGTTCTTCTACCAATATGAATTACATACACTATTGGCAGATGGGGAGTGAAAACATTTTCTATGCACATATTTACTGTATTTAAATCATCACAGAAAACAATTGTTTACATGATTAAAACGGAGGCTTAGTGTGCTGATTGGTTAAGCGATTGTCTTCCGAACTTGGTGTCCTAGGTTCGAATCCCTATGAAGACTGGGATTTGGAATTTCGGGTTTATTAGGCTGTTGTCACCCAACTCTAATGGGTACCTGACTTTAGTTGGGGGGAAGTAAAGTCGGCTGGTCGTTGTGCTGGCCACATAACACCCTGATCGTTAATTGTTGACTAAAGAAAACACATGACCTTAACATCATCTGCCCTATAGATCGCGAGGGCTTAAAGAGGGAACTTTAATTTACGTAATTAAAATTAAGTTCATTCTAAGCATGTGGTAGTCTGAGGATGATAGCTTGTTGTGAAGTCTTCTATTATTTGTTAGGATCTATCGCCTTTTAATCTCATCAAAATGTCTGAGGGTTATCTGCCCCGTTCCCTTGCACAGATCGAAGCACCGTGGTCTGGGCAGTCTCTGTAGACTCTGTTGACCCATCGGCCACCAAGACGACACCACCACCGACCACACAGACGTCCACAACGTCAACCACCAGCACCACGAGTGTCACTAGTACCACTGTACGCTCCACCACGTCAACGACAACCACCGCAAAGACAACCACCTCGACACCTAGGCCAACACCTACTTCAACCAAACCGAATACACCGACTTCCAGGCCAAGCAGTAGGATGCCTCAGTTATTTCCCTTTCCCATGCTATTCTCTTCGCCCTGTGTGTATGTTTTGACCCAGTTTCTCCAATCTCGGCCACTTGCTGTTGCCACTTTATTTTTTGGGCCATAGATGTGTAGATACATATCATTTCTACACTAACATACAGTTTATTATATCTTATTACATATTTTGAACCAATGTAATTTATTCTCCATTGATACATTTTAATCTGATTATCGCACTATTTCAATTCTACTGACATTTCCCAATGCTAATGATATTCAACACATCTTTCTATCAAAATAATTTTTTTTAAAAACTTTACTACTGGGCAATGATTGTTAAAAAGTACCAGTAATGTAGATATCATAGATTTTAGTACAGTTTTCAAGCATTATTTGAAATAGACTCATGAGATATAAATATATTATTATCCCCAACTGGTTCTGTTGATACAAGCTTACTTTGCACTAATGATATTGTTTACAATAGTTTACATGTACTAGTTACGCTTGATCCTTTTTGTCACTACTAATAAGCTTTGAAATGTACGCTTTTCCAGTGGCGTAGCTATGGTGGGGGGTGGGGAAGTTAGAATTTGAAAATCCCTCAGGGGACCTCACAAGAGTGTTCAATTTTTTTTTTACATTAAATATTACGCCATTATCTCATGTCATGATGTCGAATGTAAAAATTCAGGGGCCCCTAAGGAGGTCAAGTCCTCCCCCAACTAGCAAATGATGGCTAATCCATAGCTACGCCACTGCGCTTTTCCTTTTCCCGTTTTCTTTGTATTGGAGATTTTCATAAAATGGAGGCAAATCCAAATGGCAAGCTCACAGACCTATATTATATATACAGGTCTGTGGAAAGCTTTTTAGGTTAGTGTATCCGGTGGAGAGTCTACGGAAGTATTGGCAAAATTAGAAGCTCAAAAAACATTTACATCTAAAACATTTATGCACTTTATTTTTAGCACTGTAGAAACTAGTGCAAAGTCAAAATGTGATTAAAGACTGGTAGTATGCGCTCTGGACTGTCGTCTTGGTGGTCCCGGGTTCGAAAACTGCCCTGGTATAATTTTTGAATCTGAAGGAACACTACTTCTAGTGTGAAAATCTCCGATATATTTTTTAATGTGTAGTGAATAATATAATAGAATAAGCATGCTCAGTAAGGGGACGTTACTAGCCTTAATTTTTGTGTTCATTAATATGATGCATCACCGGTTATCTGTACTGAAGAGCCATAAAGATTTAAAGATCTGTTGAGTATATTGCTAGAGGATACTAATAACAAACTTTTCTACCAAGGTCTAGGTCGTCAATGCTGTTTTGAATTAATGGTTTCGCTTTTTGTGAATTTTTTTTTTGAGTCATAGATCTTGAAGAAGATTGTAGCTAGTTGGTTAAATTGAATTCATATAGTTTAAGAGTGTTACAATCTCTCCGTAATTATTCTCCGCGTTAAGAAGAAGTTATTCATTTTTCTTATTTATATTTCACTAGCCTGTTAGGGTTAAACGTCAATACATTTTTTCTTACAATCAGAAAATGTTATAATTAGTAAACATAAATGGATGCCCTTTTTATATAACACCAATTAAAGTTTATGAACCCCAAAAGTTAAGTTATTTTAATGGGGTCAAATCAACGATGATATTGTCAATCAGGAGAGAAAGAGTTAATCGAAATGATTTAAATCTACATAAGTTACTTTGTTAAAATGCTACTCTATTACCAAAAAAGCTTTAATCAAAAACTGATATTAAAATATATGCTCTATAATGCACTATTTAGTGAATGTCTCACTATTTACATCAAGGTCAAGAGTAGATAGGTCCAAAGTAGATAGGTCCAGAGTAAATAGGTCAAGAGTAGAGGCCAGAGAAAGCTGATCCTGTGAGGACAAGACCAAAGAAGACAAGGCCACAGTAGACTAGGCTAGAGAAGATAACTTCAGAGAAGACAGCACCCAATTGAAGTTTATGAACCCCAAAAGTTAAGTTATTTTAATGGGGTGAAATCAACGATGGTATCGTCAATCAGGAGAGAAAGAGTTAATCGAAATGATCTAAATCTACATGAGTGTTAAAATGCTACTGTATTACCAAAAAGCTTTAATCAAGAACTGATATTAAAATATATGCTCTATAATGCACTATTTAGTGAATGTCTCACTATTTACATCAAGGTTCAGTCGTTACTTAAACTCTCGGATCTAAAATAAATTTATCTAAGTGAAATGCTCCATCACTAGTAAAAATTTTAGTCATTAGTAGAAGTTTATGTGTACAATTAAGTTAATGTGAACACCTGACATCAAAATTGTAACTTGACGGAAGTTACTTGAATCCAAAACTCGCTACTTATTTCTAGCTAAAACAAACATACACATATAAGCACATACACATTAAATATCGTCTGCTGGGAGAATGAAGAATAACAGCAGACGACATTGGAATCACGATCACAAGATAATTTTATTTGTCCGAACAAATAGAAATTCAGTTTAATAACAATTCCATGCCACCGCCAACAAAAGCCAATCGAACATTACAAAAAACCCCACAACAATTGAGCTGATGTTTATCAAATCACTCTGACAAGTTCTGTGTAAACCTCTTAGTTTACAGAAGTACAGTGGCTACATTTCTGTAGAGAAGACTTTTAAATGACACAGGTATTCCAGTCAACTTGCGTAGCTCTATTACCACACAAACTATTCACGGAAGCAATTAATTACTGTTATATTTAAAGAACAGGATACGGTAAAAGCTTCAAGTATTTCACTGAATATTTGACTAGCTTATAATAGTTTTTTTTCTCGCCTTCACGCACCCTCTCCTATTCACCCTCCCGCTCTTCTGTTAAGTGAAAGCACAATATCCAGACATAAACGAGTATGTGGGGCATTGACGTTGCTGTTTTTCTTTTTATTTCAATCTTAACTAAAATGATCTAATACAGTTATGCCCAACATAAATCGACCTGCGGGCCATTTTAATTTCCGGCCACATAAAGAAAAGGTACAAAAAAAAAAACGAAATGAAATTAACCTGAAACTATTTGATTAGAAACCCGTGGATCTAGTACTTACATTCGTTAATAGGTTATTAATATATTATTATCTTTTTTTTTCATGCGTCAGAAAAATGCTTAATCTCTCTTCTAAACATATGAGCAACAGTGTGGCTAGCTTTACCAACGACTCATATTCTGGTCTCTTTTTTTGTTAAATATTATTTCTCTCTTTATATATATAAATTCTACATTAAGAGTCCAATCTTATAAACGAACACATGTTAGTCATTGTACAAATCAATAGGAGACAAATGGAGGGCCCTAGCGTAGGTAAAGAGACATTTTCAACCTTTTTATTGGGGGGGGGGGGGGGTAGCGGATTTTCCACACTTTGTACCGACATTTCGGCGGGCCAGATGGAACCACGTTGCAGGCCGGATTTGGCCCGCGGGTCGTATTTTGGGCATCAATGATCTAATACTATCATTTAGATATTTAAAGACCATTGCAGCAACAGTTCCTTTGGCAACAACCTATTGATATACTTAGTGAAACTAGAATGAATATTAGAGACTAAACCTGTGTTGAAAAGCAATTTCTGTGTGAAACCTGATCGAAAATCTGATTATTAAACACAAACTGACTGCATAATGGACTATTTGAAAATCGGTTGTTTATTAAATCGAAAAAAATAATCACAACTATACTTTTATTGATTAAATCAGTAACTATCTAAATGTTACTTTGTACATTTGATTCGTACATAGTTCCGATCGCTATGAGTTCCCAAATATAACTTTTTTATATAACTGATTAAAACTGTTTTTTTTTAAATTTAGTTATTAAGCTACTTAGCGTTCTTCTAAATTTCACAAAGTATATATTATTTATTCGTGTTTTATCGTGACTTATATTGCACAGGTCACCCGCTCCACCTTTTCTCTGTACAAGCGTTGCTAGATTATAGCGTCTAACTATTTCTAAGTGTTTATCATTGACCAACTTTTCTTTCACTCTGTAGCCCCAGTCGATGCCACCATTCAGGCTGAAGTCACAAATACCGTATTGTCTCTGCTAAATGAGAGTAAGTAAAAAATATTTTTTTCATGGTTGATAGATGACTCCATTACTTTGAAACACAAATCTCCGACCAGAGGTAGGTCAGGAGTAGATAGGTCCAGAGTAGATAGGTCCAGAGTAGATAGGTCCAGAGTAGATAGGTCCAGCGTAGAAAGGTCCAGAGTAGATAGGTTCAGCGTAGAAAGGTCAAGAGTAGATAGGTCCAGAGTAGATAGGTCCAGAGTAGATAGGTCAAGATTGGAGAGGCCAGAGTAGATAGGTCAAGAGTAGATAGGTCAAGAGTAGATAGATCCAGAGTAGATAGGTCAAGAGTGGAGAGGCCAGAGTAGATAGGTCAAGAGTAGATAGGTCAAGAGTAGATAGGTCCAGAGTAGATAGGTCAAGAGTAGATAGGTCCAGAGTAGATAGGTCCAGAGTAGATAGGTCAAGAGTGGAGAGGCCAGAGTAGATAGGTCAAGAGTAGATAGGTCAAGAGTAGATAGGTCCAGAGTAGATAGGTCAAGAGTGGAGAGGCCAGAGTAGATAGGTCAAGAGTAGATAGGTCAAGAGTAGATAGGTCCAGAGTAGATAGGTCAAGAGTGGAGAGGCCAGAGTAGATACGTCAAGAGTAGATAGGTCAAGAGTAGATAGGTCCAGCGTAGAAAGGTCAAGAGTAGATAGGCTAGAGTAGATATGTCCAGGGTAGATAGGTCAAGAGTAGATAGGTCAAGAGTAGAGAGGCCAGAGAAAGCTGATCTTGTGAGGACAAGACCAAAGAAGACAAGGCCACAGTAGACTAGGCTAGAGAAGATAACTTCAGAGAAGACAGCACCCAAGTAGATGTCCAGAGACGACAGTGCCATAGAAAAGACAGGGTCAGAGATGACATGTCTAGAGAAGACAGTGCCATGAAAAAGACAAGGTCAGAGATGACAGGTCCCTGCAAGTTCCTAACAAAAGCCAGAAAATGAAATGGCATCTCGATATATCAAACCCAATTTGTATTTTATCACAGACAACTGAAATACAACAAAATCCATACACACAATGTAAGAGTATGGGACGTTAAAAGATAATTTTTATTTCTTTACCCACTCTAGCATTTCAATACGGTTCAGAAACACTGGTTCTGGTGAGATGCTTGAAACTGTCTTTTCATTGTCTTCAAATAAGATTAGCAAGCACATTTCAAAACATAAATCATCTTTCGGTTGAGTCGTCACGTACTGACAATCAAACTAAAGACATTAATGTTTACAGGCTCCTATAGTTTAAATAAGAAAAAAAAACAGTCTCAAACTTTATCATTAGAAGTGAATCTTTTCTATTTTCAGCTGGTTATTCAGGAAACGCTAGTGACACTAAAGTCCAAACTTTAGTGAACATGTTAATGAATGGTGTCACACCAACTGACCAAGACCTCATCGGCCTGGGCATTATTCCAGCCTCTCAAGCGGCAACAAGTATGCTATTTAGTTTTGATTCCTTGGCAAATAGGCACCATTTTAGAATTATTAATTGTAGGCATTGGTTTTGGATTGTTGTTCTTTGTTGGTAAAATTCTATTTCTCTATTTTCAAATTTAGCTCCGCCTACCTATGTGGTCCAAGGTGGAGGTAGTGCCCCAATTGACCCTACATTGAATTTACAGCCCAGTGGTGTGCAGCCTGCACCAGTGCAGCCTGCACCAGTGCAGCCTGCGTTTCCAACTCCCGCACCTGCTGGAACAAGTGGAGGTCTTAATTTACCACAGCTTCCTGGAACAGGTATGATACTTTATGTTTTACTTTATACCAATAAAAACTCCTTTATCCCACTTTTAGTCAGAGTGTTACAAGGTCATCTGTTGTCATCGAGAAGTACATAGAAGTCTATTTCATAAAGCGATGGTTGTGAGTGTGTATGTGTTTCGTGTGTGAAAATGTTGTTCGTATGTGCATCTGTATTGTTATTGTAAAGTAGTTCCGCTGAGGTGGTCAATTGTAGTCAAACTGAATTTCCATTCGATTGTGCCAATAAATAGCATCTTATCTTATTTTATCTTATCTTATCTTAAAGTTACGATTTTATTTGAAGAGGCTTGTATTATCTTCATATTCATGTGACATACACGGATTCGGGGGTGCCTTTAAATCTATTACAACCGATTATTAGTATGTTCTGAAGAAACACTGCGTTGAATATATATATATATATATATATTTTGAAGTTGAACGCCTTCTAACAATATGACTTTAAAAATAATTCATAATATAACATAGGGAAGAAACAGACCTACAATAATTCGTTATAAAATAACAATAATATATACATATATATATATATATATATATATATATATATATATATATATATATATATATATATATATATTTCAAATACAAAACACAACATCCTACAAGTGCACCCTTTTTTAGTGCCATTAGCGCATTGGAGAGGGCAGTGGCAGAGTGGTAATGCGCTTGGCTTCCGAGCCGGGGATTCCGGATTCCAATCCTGGGGAAGAGTGGGATTTTTAATTTCGGGATATTTGGGCGCCGTTGTACTTTTAACCGTAGGCCACAGAAACAGATGATCTTTACATCATCTGCCCTATAGATCGCAAGGTCTGAAAGGGGAACAACTGTAAAGATGACCAAATTTGTTCTGATTTGCCCATTTTATTTTTCACGTGCTTCCCCTTTCTATATTATTTGTTGTCAAGAGAACGGAATGACTTAAGATTCGACTAATACCTCCTTCATGTTTGTTTCATTCCGGCGAACTAATGCTCAAAATCAGTGATACAGCGCTGTTGAAAAAGGCATACACCCTTAGGATGGCTGCCTGATCATGCGGTATGTGCGCTGGACTGTCGTTCGATCATCTCGGTGGTCCCGGGTTCACACCTTGGCCGCTGCCCTCCCCCGTCGCCCTGCGGGAAGTTTGGGCTGTGAAAAAAATTATCTTCACACGTCAAACATCTTTACAATAGCGTAAAAACTACCTTCATATTATTCAAGCTTTTAAAACAAACAAAGAAAAGATAATAAAATATAAGATACCTTTCAAAACATCAAAGAAAGGCAACTGCCAGGCTGCCCCTGGTCTGTATTAAGCAAGTTACAGACGCGTGAATTATAGTCTGTGGCGTAACGATGAACCCCTATGCGCTATCATGGCTACGCCACTGATTCCATCATACTGTTATAACCCTAGTGGCGGACCGAAAGGGTTAATGTGTGTGCGGCCTACTGACACACATGATTCAAGCCAATCACACAGGTCAAGGGCTGTTGAACAAGGGACATTACTGCTAATGCATGCAATATGACCAATGTTATTGTCATGTGACCAAAAAGCCTTTACAGACGAGAGACAGTGTGTTAGAAAGGATAGTAGAGTCCAGGACAGCAAGCAGTAAGGACTGTGTGCTACGAAGTGAGTCCTCGAAAATGTAGCTGTACGAGCTAGAGAGACTTGTAGTGATTAGTTAGGCAGTTCTGTTGTATAGCAAAGCATTTGAAGTTAGTGTAGCCAATTGTGTTTATTGGCTGTTGTTGATGTAATTGTAAATAAACCGCCACCTTGTTTATTGAAGCTCTTGTTGTCAAGTTCTTGTGTTAGATGTGCTGTGCTGAGTTTAGCAGTGTTTGCAGAAGGCCTGATAGAAAACAACGTAACTCTAAAATGTGTGGCTAAATGGCATTAAGATTGCTACTTATCAAAGGAGGGCTTGAGTTTGAATACCCACTCAAGATGTGTTTGCTGAGCGCCTAAAAGCAGCACTGAAGTCTCTCTAGGATGTTCCCCCTTCCAACATGTCCCATAATAGAGATTAGACAAAAAGAATTAAAACAAGCAATATATATATATATATATATATATATATATATATATATAAACTTTTAAAAAACAAAACTTATATAAAGAAAAGAACCACACAATTACTGTCATATCTAAATACTCCATGATTTATCTCCTCTCTCTCTCTCTCTCTATATATATATATATATATATATATATATATATATATATATATATATATATATATATATATATATATAAGAACATTAACTATATACCATGGCACCTCTAATTAGTTAATTAATTGGTTAATTTTTTTTGATTGAGTCACGTTTTGTCATCGGCAATTAATAAATGTGCAAAGTTTTAACTTGATCCTAGAATGGGAAGTTGGAGAAATAGCGTGTAAAAGATTTGAACCAAACAGACAGACAGAGTGAGTTGATAAAAGCTTTGTAGAAATGTGTATGCTTCTTAAAGTCAACTTGTTTTTATATACTGTGGAATACAAATCAGCTGATCGAAAATTGAAGCTAATCAATTATGCAATAAGTTTAAAACGGGATGCAGCACTTGAGTGGTTAAGCGCTTGGCTTCCGAACTCTGGGTCATGGGTTAAAATCTCGGTGAAGACTGTCATTTTGAAATTCGGATACCTGACTACTGCAGTCGGAAAAGTAATGGTGGATGGTCGTTGAACATTGGCCAAAATAAAAACAACAGATGACCTAAACAATATCTTCCCCATAGATCATAAAGCCTGAAAGGGAAACTTTACTTTTTTGATGTTTTGAAAACATCATGCATTTATCTTTCTTACGCTGAGGTGGTCAATAATAGTGAAACTGAATTTCCATTTGATTGGACCAATTAAAATGATCGTATCTTATCTTCTTTTCCAGGGTCATTGTTTCCTTCGCTACCCACTAGTGGTGGATCATTCTCAAGTCTAAATAGTAAGTCAATGTGTTTGACTGCAGGGACGAAAAATAAATTTTGAATCATTTGTAATCAAAATGTATTCAATATAACCGCTTGTTATTTACTGTACAAACTCAATAGCTGATATATATATATATATGCTCATTTATGTTGCGTATACATGTATGAATTATTTTTTTTAATATTATACCTTTGACTTCCTACAGCAAGTTCAATTTTTCTTCATAGTGAAATGTAAAGATGGAAGGAGATTAAAAGTACAAGAAAAAGGAATATGAATTATTTATTTCAAGATGAAGTTTCGAACATAGTAGTATGACTATTACGTTATTAGAGCGTCACTCGAATGTTTATACATTAGGACTTAGACCTCTAGCTTCAGACACAATAAGTTTATACATTAGCACTTATATAGTTCGTCCATCGTGGTTCGATGATGACCACTTTGTCATCCAGGGGGCTGAGGGCTTTGCAATGGGGTTTTATGCCTCCTCATGTGGCTGGTGAGACCTATGTGAGCCCGGAATGTTCGGCCGCACACTGGGCAGGTTATTCCAGCTGGGGCTAGTGTCGTTTGTCTTGCTTTTCTTTTGTGGCGTTTTTCTTCTGCCAGCGTAGTTCTTTTTTCCTCAGCAACCTGTGCGCCAGTTTTCACAGCGCGACGTCATGATGCTCTGTCATGTGCCTCTGTCTCCCAGGTGCCTGGGTCTATGCTGAACGCCTCTTTTTGGGGGTAGCTTGGCTCACTCTTGGTCCCCACTTGGTACCCAACTCTCACATTAGCACTTAGACATCTAGCTTCAGGCACAATAAGTCTACCTATTTTGGCGAAACAAATCTAATCTATTTACATTGTTAGGAAACAGTCAAGTCTCAAGATAAATAGTAAATATTCCAACAAACAAAAATTGAATGAGAAAATTACAAATCATGATATGAAGTGGAAGCGAGGTGGTCGAGTGGTAAAATGCTGGAATTCGATTCGGAATTTTTAGGAATCCCCTTAGTTCACACAGCTTGAATGAGTAACTAACTGACTTACTTTGAGGAAGAAAAGGCGGCTGTGCTGGCCACATAACACCCTCGTTAACCGTCTGCCATAGAAACAAATGAGCAATACACTTTCTTCCCCTACAGATTGTAAGGTCTGGACTGGGTTACTTTACTTTTATTTATGAAGTAAATACCATTCTTTCCTATAATAAATTACATTGTTGATTACCATAACAGAGCATGAGAAAGGCTGTATACAAGATTGTTACAATTATTGCTTTTTTTTTTTTTTTTTTTTTTTTTTTTTTTTTTTTTTTTTTTTTTAAACTCTCTCCTTCTTCAATTTTTCTTTCAGAATGTACATCTCCTCATTGTTTCAATATAATATATTTATTTAAAACATGCGAATTTCTAAGACTCTACAGCAGAATGGCTCGCTATTGATCACATTTACGTTAACAAAAATCTGTATCTTTTAGGTTCGAGTCTTTTCCCTTCAATACCGTCAGGTTCATTTCCTAATTTAAATGGTAAGGTTTTCGTTACCTAGGGCATTTCGTTATATTTTTTTATATTTTTTTTGGGTTCTTGAAGATTAAAATAAATTTAGTGTAAATGAATCTTCCCATTTCTTTTGCATGTTAGATAGTACAGTAATAGTTCTAAACATTAGTTAACTTTAAATAAAAGTTTGTTTTTAATTTGAATTTATTGTTAAATCTTTTTTCTGTCTCTAATTCTTTCTCTCTCTCTCTCTCTCTCTCTCTCTCTTTCTAAGTCTCTTTACCTCATATATATGTTATATATGTTATTTAAATATTTATACGATGCATTAATGTTAATTAATATTTTTCAGCATTATTTTATACATAGTCATATATATTGACATATAAGAATGCTATTTTATTTATACATTATACACATTATTGTTGACGCAATACTATTAGAACACATACAGGACTAAGATATAAATCCTTATACCTTATATATCTATAGCTTTTGTATACAATTTTTCAGTTTTATGTCACAGGCCTAACTAAGCATCGAGTGTGCCAGAACATTACTTGCAAAAATAATCAACAATAGTTTTTACTTTATGAATAGATACTGTTCTATTTTTTTCCCTGTAGTAGCCTGCATACAACGTTTTCGTAATCCTAAAAATTAATGATAAAATATACATATACGTTACTATTGAATAGACAATGGGATTAAAATTTGATTATATTTAATTATACATATACGTTACTATTTAATAGAGAATGAGATTAAAATAGATCATATTTAATTATACATATACGTTACTATTGAATAGACAATGAGATTAAAATAGATTATATTTAATTATTCTTTTCGTCGTCTAAATCGACCACGTGCGGACAATGGTTATGCTTGCCCTGGATGTGGCAAAATATGCAGGTCACAGATAGGGCCACAGGAAATATTGTATTCCTCATTAATCTTCGGACTCGAAGACAAGCTTTATTTAATTATTCGCTGATGAGCTTAAAAGCGATAAGGTCTACCTAGTCAAAGTAGTATTAAAATGTATGCTGATATAAAGGCTATATATTTTACATGCGATTGTTTTTCACGTCTAATATCTGCACTGGTGAGACTGGGATTTTTAATTGAAATATTTACGGCGCCTCTGAGTTCACCCAGCTCAAATGGATATTTGACATTAATTGGGGACAAGTAAAAACAGTTGGTTGTTGTGCTGGCCACATGACACCCTTGTTAACCGTTGGGACACAGAAACAGATGACGTTTACATCATTTTCCCTATAGATCTCAAGATCTGAAAGGGGAACTTTACCGTGTAGGATGCAGTTCTGTCCAAGAAAGAATAGGCCTAAGTCTAAGGTCCTTACCTAAAAATTGTGTCTATAGGCATACTGTCATCCACAACATAAATAGATGTCCCGCACTTTACAGCTTCTCATGAGCATTTAATAAAGGTTTAATAAAATGTCTTAGCGATTCTGCTATACCACATTGATCAATTCATATTTTTCAGAACGAACAACGGGCAAATTATAATCATAGAATGGTCAATAAAACAAATACATTAATTTGCAACGAAGTGGTATGTCATTTATTAGAGAAGAAGACTGTAGCTCTTTTCAAGACTTAAACGCTAAACTTCAAACATTTATTTAAAGACTCGTTAGCCCAACGGTCAATTATAAATTCTATCTTTTGATAGTTTAAGTCAGTGATTGACGTGTACGACTAGACTGACACATGAAATGCGGAGGACGTAATTATCTTCTTTGTGAAGTAACGTCTGTAATATATAAGGTAGTAATGTACACTTTGTTAGTCCAGGAAATGTATAAATAATTAGTTTTAAAAATAGTATCCCATGCAATTGCTATGCACCGAACAAGTTATAAGTCATTGCCTAAGTAAACTATTGAGGCGATATCCACATGTGTACAATGTAAATGCTGTTTGACGTTGGTTGCTTCCACTATTTGAAGGTCTGTTTCCAAATCTTATACTGCCACCAACTACAACGCCCAAACCAAACATAATGGACCCACTAGGATCTTTGGGAGGCAGCAGTCGTGAGTTCAATTTACAGAAATCATAGTATTAACCTTCCAGCTTATTAATCTTGTTTTAGTCATAGCACCCTGGGCACTGAAGTATTATTTCAATAACATTTTAGCATCTAACTTCTAATCCACGTTTTAAGCTAGAAAAGTGAAGAACGTTATAATTAACATATTCACATTTGGTAATAAAAAGTTCATCAATTGTATTAAATAGTTTCAAAGACCAGTCCATCCTTAACTACTCACATAATAATTCATTCAAATTAGCAACATGACAAACACACCTTGCTATCCCACCCAGTCTATTTTTTATATCTTTTTTTAAATTTTAATTTAACTTTATTACTAACAAGGAGGATTTGTCTTTTCTAAGTTAACACATGGCTCCTATAGGACGTAATATTATTTTAGGAACTTTTCAGATTTTAACATAAGAATATAAGACATAAAGATCCGATGCCCCTTTTACCTTTACATTTACCTATCCCTTAGTCTAAAGGACCATTGGGGCACCATGCATGACTCGTCGACGTAGTTCTCCATTCCTCTCTGTCTTTTGCCTTAGTTACAATGGCAGGTCCGTCCATTCTTTTATGTTGTCCTCCCATCGCTTTCTCTGTCTGCCTCTTCTTCTTTTTCCTGGTACTGTTCCCTGAAGGAATGTCTTTGCGAGTCCCGAAGATCTTGTAATATGATAATAGATTTTAAGCTTGAATTTTTTTTTTACTATGGTTAGCAGGTCATCATGGGGTCCGATCGCTGCAGTAACCCTGTCTCTTATCTCTTGGTTTGTGATGCGGTCTTTGAATCTGATAGCTAGAATTCTTCTGTAGCATCTCAATCCCATTGATAAGATCCTCCTCTCTAGCTCTGCAGTCCCTTTTATAGCACTGATGGCTATTGGTCATAATTTGTTTTTTTTTCGGCATTTATTTGCACACCAAATATATGCTGCGGAAGTCTTGTCAATGCGCATCACCAAGTCAGCTAGTTCTTCTGTCCCTGCTAGGCCATCAATGCCATCTGCGAAGCGCAAGTTAGTAATTCTTATTCCTCCAATGATTACAATACTTTCATAGCCCTCTTGAGCATCTTTTCAAGGAGGATATTGAAAAGTGTTGGTGAAAGTAGGCAACCTTGACTTACTCCAACTATGGTTTTGAATCAGCCCCCAATATTATTGTTGAAGTGCCCTAAGTGATTCAACTCATGATAATTTCATAGCAACATTTATTGATGATCTCAATATTTGTAATATGACCAATCTCCTGTAGGAAGGACACATGAAATATGAAATATTGAAATAAATTGATATATATATATATATATATTGTTTATTTCTAGTAAAATTGTTCGCATTCAGTACAGCTATACAGTTATACAGTTATAGTTTTGCAGTCATACAGTTACAGTTATACAGTGATAGTTATATAGTTATAGTTATAAAATTATAATGTTATACAGTTATAGTTACCGGTACACAGTTATACAGCTGTACAGTTATTGTTGTACAGTTATACAGTTATACAGCAATAGTTATACGGTTATAGTTATGCAGTTATACAGTTATAGTTATACAGTTATACAGTTTTACGGTTATACAGTTTTACAGTCATACAGTTACAGTTATACAGTGATAGTTATACAGTTATAGTTATACAGTTATAGTTATACAATTATAATGTTATACAGTTATAGTTACCGGTATACAGTTATACAGTGTACAGTTATAGTTGTACAGTTATACAGTTATACAGCAATAGTTATACGGTTATAGTTATGCAGTTATACAGTTATACGGTGATAGTTATGCAGTTATACAGTTATAGTTATACAGTTATACAGTTATACGGTTATACAGTTATAGTTACCGGTATACAGTTATACAGCTGTACAGCTATAGTTGTACAGTTATACAGCAATAGTTATACAGTTATAGTTATACAGTTATACAGTTATAGTTATACAGTTATATTATGAACAGTTGTACAGTTATACAGCAATAGTTATACAGTTATAGTTATACAGTTATAGTAATACAGTTATGCAGTTATACGGTTATACAGTTATAGTTACCGGTATACAGTTATACAGCTGTAGAGTCATAGTTGTACAGTTATATAGCAATAGTTATACAGTTATAGTTATGCAGTTATACAATTATAGTTATAAATTTATAGTTATACAGTTATATTATGAACCGAATGTACATCTGAGAATACAAAAAGCAGAGAAAAACCAAAAAGCAAAAAGTAGTTATGTTTTTAGATACTAACCTATATGTTACGTACATAACTCAAAATCGAACCTTGACGTAAACGAGATTTAGCTTTACACTTTTCAATTAAGTAGAATATCACAAGAAGAAAAGAGAAGCCAGCAATGTTATGTAGAACTTTAAATTGCCTTCGCTAATTTCGACTACTAATTTACATGTAAATTTATGTACTCTTATAAAATGAGAAAAAAATTGATTAAAAAATGTTAAGTTAGTTATAGCTAATGGTTTTGTGTTATTGTGGAAACGTATATATTAAGTGTTACATCTTCGCCTGTTATCTATTCCAGTCAATCCCACCAACCCCAACGCTGTAGGCCCAAAGCCAATGTCACCAGATCTTCTCTCCGGCTTAATTCCAAACATGGGAACTCCGGGAGGAATCGCACCTCCACCTCCAAGTGGTAAGTACATCATTTTTTTTAGTTCATGACCTACTTATTCCGTAAAGAAGCACTACTTCCCATTTGACTTCTGAGTTTGGGTCGGATACTTACGGGATTAGCTTCAGTGGCATAAAGGAAACTAGCTGACAGAAAGAGACAGTTGGAGAGCTGAAGATCTCGAGAGTTAGGTTTGAGGTCTAAAGAAAAGCCCTTGGTAAGACAGGTGCAGAAGACGAAAAAACAACAACACTTAAATATCTTATCTTATCTTATATAATACAGACGTTACTTCAAAAAAGAAAATAAATAAACCCCTGGCGGAAAAATACTTTGTCTGCACCTACGAAAAAGTCAGGAAATCGGCCCTGTTATCCCGTTGACTGTTTGGATAAGATAAGACTATTTGGAAGGATTTCTCCTAACGGACAGGCGAGGAAAGGGAGCTCTTCGTCCCAAGTTCTGGTTTTGCATTGAAAGCACCAATTATTACGACTGGGTCGTGCCACATAGGTGGCGCACTTCCCTGTTTCTGGACCCCCTTGCTACGATCGGATGTGAACAAATGTTGCCAGTCGCAAATAGGTGGCGTAGTCATTAAACTCTTCCGTAATCTTTGAAATCGAAGTCATTACCATTATCATCCTAGAACATATTCTCTTTTTCCTTGAGAGCCATTACAGCATTGAGCAGTTTACCTGAGCCAGTCACGAAAACCAGTTTTTTAAAATAAAAGTTTATTATATAATTAATGTGTATAATTACTTAAACACATACATTTGTATTGGACTTTAAGGCCTAGTAATAATCTTTTTTTAAAAAAATTAGTTTAAAAGAAAAATCAGTTATTTTCAAATATTATTGTTTTTTTAATTTATTTATTTGTCACATTTTGTGACATAATGTTACATATTACTATAGGCTATTAGCTTTATATAAGGCTTTAGGGGGACGGCAGCGCTCAGGGTATGAACCTGGGACCATCGAGATACAGAAGGACGGTCCAGCACGCATACCAGGCAGCTACTACACAAACCCAGCTACACCTGAAATATGCTATTCGTGGTTTAAATAGATTGATTTATTTTAAATTTTATTCATATAGACTATTATAATATTAGTTTTAAATGAGTAAAAATAGATCTAGTTGATTATTGAAATATACTTAGTGATGTTCGATAAAAATATAAATTATTAACAATTATAACTCCCATTTGATTTTTTCTAATGATTTATCCCTAAAAATAGTATTGTCCGCGTATAATATGTATAGGTCTGGGGCCTTGTCATAATTAGCATAAATGTCTTGTTGCTTCGATAATTTTTAAAATTAAGACATTAATCACACTTATATCTAGATACTCTAGAAAATTCGATATTTGATATATTTTTATTATTAATAAATACACAAACTAGGAAGATATAGAAAATATTTATAGCAATCGATGATAACACACTACCAGAGAGTAAAACAGACTAGAACAGTTATACTTCCCGTTTGATTTTGGAGAACTCTCATAAATGTCGCGCAACACACATGTGACATGTGAGACCCAAAGAGAAGCCATTATGGAATTTAATGGAAGGCAGGCGCCTAAGACGAAAGCAAAACTTAAAATGACGGCCGGCAAAAAACGGCGTTGTCTGCACGAGATGCAGGCAGCAAATGGGTTTGGGTAGTCATGTGAAAAAACTGTACTCATTCTTAATCGGAATCGAAGACAAGTTACTTTGACTTTGCCATTAATGATTAATTATTGGCATTATTCATGATTATTGTTATAAAACTAAAAGAATTCGGAAGAACTAATAGATCTAAACGTATTAAGTAAAGCTAAGTAGTTAATTTAGTTTATATGCAAATGCTTATCAGAATCATAAATATAGCATATTAGGTTGTTATAATTAATTGAATTGTATTTAGATTTATCTATTTTAGTCTTAAACTTTAAGAAATAATATTAGTTATTAGGATAATTAGATCTAGTAGATATGGGCATGGGTAATATAGGTGTACAGCAATCTAAAATCTTTGTTTGCACAATACAGATAAATTATAAATATTTAGACCTCTCATTTGATGTTTTGTAATGATTTATCCCTTAAAGGGCACCAATATCTTCTCATCATAGTTATGTACTGTCGTATAGTAGCTTTCAAAAGAAATAATAAAGACTTTAAAAAATGTTTATTGAGAAGTTTAAAATAAACATATTAAATAAGGCTAAGTAGTTAATTCATCTTTTATATAAATCCTCGTCATAATCAGCCTAAAGAACTTATTGTAGAATTTAATATAGATCTATGATATCTGTAATCTTAATAATTTTATCAGCAGCTCTAGCTGTGTAACAAAACAAAACAAATTTTTAAAGCTCAGCTAAAATTGACATAGCAACTCCTTTGTGCCCAAAATCATTTTATTTAAACATTAATTATATTTATAGAATAGGGCATTGTCTTTGATTCTGAAGATTAAAGATGAGTGCAATATTTCATGTGAACCCAGTTGCCAACTGCATATTTTATATCTGGTGCTAAGAAAGCTGTTGTCTTCCAGGTGGCTATTTAATTTTTCTTTTCATCATCTGCTCCTGCAAGGGCTTTTTTGGGTTGGAAATATGAGTTCTCAAGCTGTTTCAATCAGAGGTCATCTGCTACTAGTTTCTTTCCTGTATGCCAGTGAGGGCTAAATTGCGCCTTCTTTAAGCTCACCTTTGCTATGGGGTTTCCCCCATAAGGAAAAGGTGTGCAACCCAGCGCATGCTCACTGTTAAGTAGTATTTTTATACTGTCTTTATCAGGCTCCAGCACACCATGGTTATTTGTAAAGTAGTCTTGCCAGGGTCTGCCCATTATGGAGCAAAGGCACCTTTAAAACAAGAATTGTAGGAACCCTAAATGGCTCTTATAAAGAACCCAGGTCAGAGAGTCAAACAAAAGTGTGATGAGAACCACTTCTTTATAGACTCTGATTTTTCTTGGTAAGCCAAGAGACCTATTCCACCATACTCTCATGTGGATTTGAACAAATGTGCTGTTGGCCTTATCCAGACAATAGTTTATTTCTCTAGACAATGACATTGTTGGACCCTGAAATGTCCTGGTACATGAAAATGTCAACAAAATTAGGGAGTGATCCATTATAAAATTACAATAATGGCACTAAAATTATATTAAATTTAGATTATATATATTATGCATATATAATACACATTAAAAGTCATATTTACATTTATTATGATATATAGATAAAATTTAAAGGTTTTCTAAAGTTTCTGTCAAGACCTAGATTTAGCAGTTTATGATACACTTGTGCACATATATAGATTATGTTTTACAAAGGTGATAAACTAGTTTCCATTACGATGGATTTAGACCAAAAATACTTATTGTAAACTCAATCTCAATAGTTATTTGCTTTACTATTCTTCATCTCAACTAGTCTTATTTATCTGATGTTTTAACTAATTCAATGTGCAAAACCTTTTCAATGTTTTCATTGAAGGTATCCTTGATACACAGCAACAGCAAGCAATTCAAAAACAACAACAGAATCCATTCAATAATCCACTCATGATGATGATGATGATGAATCGTAAGTATGATAGAAATAATCTTTATTTATTAGAATATGTCATTAGAACTTTTAAAGAGTCATTTAAATCTAGAACTACCTCTGTAAATTTAGAAAATTTATGTGTGTTTAAATTGCTTTTAGTGATTTAGAATTTGAAAGAAGACCGATTTGATTTTTTAGTTTATTCTTAAATGTCTATACTTCTACTGTTTAATTTAAGTTAATTTATTATTCATTAAAATTTGTTTAAGACAATTCTTATAAGTACAATAACCTTTCACAATTTTCTCAAAATTTGTTATGACTATCCTGCTTAAAATAAAATTTCTGAATCCTTCTATAGAATTTTAGTTTTGAAATAGTAAATTTTAATATATATTTAAATTATAATATATTTAGTATCTTTAAATACAAAACTTAAAACTGAAGTCTAATTTTCTGACTTAAGTAGCTTTTCACCCTGAAATAAATGTGATATCCTTATAATGTGATAAATAATTTTACCTTTTTTTATTTATAATGTATATTTGATGGACTCAAAATTCTTAAAGTACTTTAAGATAACTATGTAACAGATTGTATTTCTTTGTTATTGAATAGCTGAAATGATGGATATGATGCTTAGTGGGGAGAATCCATTGATGACAATGATGCTCTTCAATTCTATGCAAGGTAACAACTCAGTTTTGCATCTCTTATTTACAGACAGAAAAATAAAAAGATTTACTGCTGCATGGATAAATGACTGTATAGAATATACCATAAAAATACACATAGAAAACATAGTAAAAACGAAAGACCTTTGGGTCACAAGGTCTTCATCAGCTACAAACAAACAAAAAAAAGAGAAACAATGTTAACAAAAAGAGTTATTTGTCCTATGTTGTCTATTGAGGCAGAAAAGAAATGACCTGCGCTGGTGTTAAAGTATGGGAAACTAGAAGGGGGAGCTCACTTCTGAGGGAAAAAAAGGGAAATGCTTGTCCCCATATCATTTTAAAGAAAGGTTGGTGGTTGATCCTGTGAGGGTGGAACTTGCTTGACATATAAATACATTTATTTACAATCTGTAGTTGGGTGTTTCTATCATTGTATTGTTGCATTGCAGAGATGAGGAGATCAATGTTACTCCTTTGTTGTGAGCTATTTTAATATATATGGGGACAAATATTCTTTTTTCCCATTTATCTTAACATTGCCACCCTTTAAGGTTTCCATTGCTTTTACACTAACGCAGCTCATTTTCTTTTATGCCTCGATGGTCAAATGATGACTTCAGATATCGAATTAATCATTGACTAATCATCTACTTTCATGATGTAACACTAACACTGTCAAGTAATTAGTTTGAATTAATATTAATTCATCTATAAGTTATTCTAAAGATATTTGCATAAATGTTATTCAAGTAATGAAAATAGGTTTTTATATGTGAAATTGAGATTTAACAATTCATTAAATTTGTGTTTGTGTAACATTAAGGTTTCTGTGACACATCAATTCATAAGAGGTATATTAAGAAATCTACTATGTAGTAATTATATTATATTGTAATGTCTGTTTTATATTTAAAAAAAAACAAGTCAGATCTCCCATATAATAGTTTTGTCTAACTTGGTTAGTAACTTTTACAAATATTACACTTTTTATTATTAACTTTCTTGTTTAGGAAACCATAAACAACCTCAGACCACACCTCCACCAACAGGTCAGTGAATTATGACATTTAGATAAAATGTGTATTAATATCATTAGCTAAAGAAAATCTTATATTTAAATGTTTGTTCATCATATTTAATATAGGTATGATTAAATAACTGTTGTTCTGGAATATTTTATTATTTGCAAATATAAACATTGTTTAATGTATTCTTTGTAGGATGCCAAAAATGGTTATGTCCTTAATGCCTCTCTATATATTACACAGGATTAGACATGATGGGAATGTCTGGAATGGGTGGAATGGCTGGCATGGGTGGAATGTCAGGCATGAGTGGACTGTCAGGCATGAGTGGACTGTCAGGCATGAGTGGACTGTCAGGCATGAGTGGAATGTCAGGCATGGGTGGAATGCCAGGCATGGGTGCGTTGTCAGGCTCAGGCGGAACTGGCAGCTCAGGATTTGATATGCTGGGTAAGTAAAAATTGATTTATTATTGAACATACTATGAATATTCTTTTTTTTTTTTTTTACACCTTACAGCAAATTTTTTAAAAGAGTTTTTCATTTGATATTTATTGCCTTTGATAGATAACAGTTGAAAATGTTCTTCTACTATTGAAAAGCCAGAATAAAAATGAGCCCTGAATTGTATTGGTATTACTGATGAACAACCTGGCATTACATTCTAGTTTGAAGCACGATTATTTTCTAAAATATTCAACTCAGTCTAGAATATAATTTTTTTTCACACCATAATATCTACCTCACTTACTGACTTCGGAAGTAAAGGTGGTTGGTAATTGTGCTGGTTACATGACACCCTCATTAAAATCAGTCATAGAAACAGTTGAGCTTTACATCATCTCTCTTAAGATTGCAAGGTCTGTAAGCGGTGCTTTAATCTTTTACTCCCTATTAATATCATCTACAAATGTCCTGGTAACATTCACTATGTCTTTGACATAGGTAGAAACATGAATATATAAAACTTTATTCAATAATTCAATTTTCAAGGCCTTGAAATAATATCTTGAATGTACTCTAATGCTAATTCTATCAAAATTAATAGGTGGTCTGTCTACTGGTGGCTTACCTTCGTCCCCACTTGGAGGTACTGGAACAGCCGGAGGGGCACCATCACCCAGTCTTACAGACTTGATGAACATGATCAATTCAGCACGTAAGTCATTTATCAACATACAGCACAGTATCAACTTTAGTTATCTTATATAATTCAGATGTTGCTTCAAAAAAGAAGATGATTACATCCTACCCGTCATGCATCTAGTCACATATGTTGACCAATGACTTAAATTCTGCCAAGTCATTGTTTTTTTGTGGCTGATTCAAGCAACCCATTCCATGCTCTAATAGCACTAGGGAAGAAGGAGAATTTGTACAAATTAGTCCTGGCATATGGAATGAGGAATGTGCCTTTATCTTTATTTCTGAGTATTTTATTTGATTTTGTTTTTGTATTTGAAGATTACGGTTGTGTTTTATGTATAATTGCTACTTTACTTTTGAGTCCTCTATCCTGAGGGCTTTCTAAATTTAGTGATTTTACTTAGGCTGTTGTTCTAGTCAAATGTGAATATTCTTTGTTATGAATCTCACTGCTCTATTTTGTGTCTGTTCCAGTTTCTTAATGTTTTTTGAGTTTAGGGGTCCCAAAAGAGGTTGCATATTCTATTATTGGCCAAACCAAGGTTAAATAACTTATATCCTCATCATATAGAAAAATTGCATATGTAGCAAAAAGACTTCTGAATATTAACATTTTAGCTGCCATTTATAGACATAGAACAGGAAGTACAAGTATGATAAGTAAATATATATCAGTTTCAAGCATATTAAATCTATAACCTCATAAAGAAATATGATAATTTATTTCTAAATTATTTGAATGTATTAAATACTACACTCACAGCAAAGAGAATAGTATGTAATTTTATTTAATTAACTCACATGGTATATGTTTGGTTTGGTGTAATCCTTGGTCACAAAGAAGGCATTAAGGAGGGGCCAAGAATCACAGTTGGTGAACTTTGCAGTAGAAAGGCATAAACTGCTGGTTGTGTATCTTCTTCTTATCTTATATAATACAGACGTTACTTCAAAAAAGAGGATTACATCCTACATGTCAAGCATCTAGACATGCGTGTTAACCAATGACTTAAATTTTGTATGAGTATGTTTAATGTGTATGAATGTTGTTCATATTGGCATCTATATTGTTATTTTTATAGTAATAATGCTGAGGGAGAAAATATTTTCATGTGACTGTCACTGTTAAATATTTATTATTTAAAAATCCTTCTTTCCTAGTGCTATTAGAGCTTGGAATGGGTTGCCTGATTCAGCCATCATAACAAATGACTTGGCAGAGTTTAGTCATTGATTAACATCCATGACTAGATTGACTTAGGGACATGCATAGGATGTAATCATCTTTTTTTTTTAAATGACATTGATGATTATCTTTGTTTACTAAGCCATTCATTTCACTAAATAACTGACTATATATTTAATTTTTTTGTTTATTAAGTTTTGCTTTTTTTTTTTACCAATTTTAGCTAAAACTGGTACTGGTGGACTTCCAACTGCCCCTGGTGGACGTAAGTTGACTTTACTTTTAATATGTTTCATTAGTGTTATGTTGGTATTAAATTTGTTATTTATAAGTAATTGTTATTGAAGACATGTGGGTATTGATTGTCACTTTGTATGCCATGTATTTCAAGTGGACTGCATTGATATTTTTAAAGCTATTTAAATATTTGTATGTTTTTTTACATCAAAGCTGCTGTTATTTATTTATTACTCTTGTTTTTTTGCTTTAAGGTGACAATAGTATCATATCTATTTGTTTACACACTCAGTATCATTTTATCTTTAAATTGTCTTTTTATTTATAAGCTCTCTTATATTATTACTTACTTCTACTAAATCCTGTGCACTCCCAGGGGAGCATAGGGCCGCAACCACACCTCTCCACCAAACTCGGTTCTGAGCAGCTTTCTTCATTTGCTCCCATGTCATTCCAGTACCCTCAGCTTCACTGATGACTGACCTCTTCCAGGTCTGCTTGGTTCTGCCCACTTTCCTCTTTCCTTGTGCCTGCCTTGCAACATTGGTAGCTGGTTTTTGCAGGGTGTGTCCTATCCAGCTCCATTTTTGTTTTGTGATGTCTTGGGTTATGGGCTTTTGTCTAGTTCTCTCCCACAAATCGATAGTAGTTATCTTTTCTGGCCACCTAATACGTAATATCCGGCGTAGGCATCTGTTAACAAAGGTCTGGAGCTTTTCCATTTATATATTTATATCTCTGTAGATTGTCTTTCTTTTTTTTTTTTTCTTTTAGTTCCAAACATTGATTTTGCATCTATGCTGGGTTCTGGAACACCAACAGGAATGTTGGCGGGAGGAACGCCTACTGGTATGTAGAATGGCTGCCTGGTTAAGTTGTATGTGTGTGTGCTCTGCGTCTTGATTTACCCGGGCTTGAACTCTGCCCTCTGTCATAAAATGTTTGTTTGTTGTAAAATGTTTTACATGTTTCGGATGTTCCTTCAGAGTTGAAGATAATTACTTCCAGTCCAAACCTCCCGCAGGACGAGGGGGGATGGGAGCGGGAAGGGTTTGAACCCTGGACCATCGATAAATCTGAACGACAGTCCAGTGCACAAACCGCACGACCAGGCAGCCATCATACCCTACCAACATACAGAAGGTTTGGGCATGGATGTAGTACTCATGATTCTGAAAGAACATCCTTAACATGTAAAGAAAATAGCAAAACATACAATAGTGAGCGCCTTTTTTCATTTCAGCTCTTAATTAATAGATGATATTTTATATTAGTTGGAGTTAACATTATATCCACTTAAATTAAGGGATTTAAAGTGAACTATATGTGTTGTCTTCTAAAGCTATGTATCATAATGTTGAAGAAACGTTGTCCATTAATTTTGCTCTCTCAAGCTGCTATATTTTAAACCCTTAACACTTGTTAAATCAAATGCTTCAATATGGTACTTTTAGTCTTGTTCTAAGTTATTGTTTTTTATTTTTACATGTTGAAGTTTTTTTTTTTAAATTGAAGATTATTAGATCTTAGCCGAAACCCCTTACATGATGAGGGGGGGGGTGCATTGAAGCAGCAGAAAGGGTTTGAATCTGAGACCATTGAGATGAAATCTCAAAGCCAGTACCATATAACAGTTCGCCTCTCCTATTGTTGTAATCAATAAAAATTATTGTGTCTTGAGGTTAAATTTTAAATTGATTAACTAGTCAGTGACGGATTCAATTATTTAAGCTGATATAGTTGTGTTTATGTGAAATATTCAAACTACACCCTACTTCATTATTTACTAGGATATTCAGGTCTCTTGTACATCTTTTACTCTTTAATATTTTACTATAGACCTATGGGTTGGACACTTATCCCGCATGGGAATCAACTGCATGCTAAAGGAGATTTTTGTTTTGCGGGCTTAAAAAAAGGTTGACAAAACAGAGGGGCCCCAATAAGCACTTTAATAATCAACTCAGGCACCATTTTGACATCACTGGTATGGAGTAAATTAACTGGCAGCAGATGGCCTCTAAAAGGCTGCATTGTCATCTGAAACTCTGCACTTTTCCTTAATCAGAATCAAAGACATTGCCATTATTACTATGGGGTTAAGTTGTAAATGTAAATATTTTGTAGTATAGGTCAGTTTATGGCATATTTTAAGATGTCAGATTTTATCAATGTGCATTGACCTTTGCAAGCTGCACATTTGATTTTTCAATGATTTCATAATATGAAATTATCATTGTAAGTAAATTAACTGCAATTAGCTTAACTAAATACATATTAATAGAAATAATGAATGATGCTGGGTCTCAATTTTTGTATACAATTATAGTTCTTAGATTTATAGATGAGTAAAGATTTTATTTTCAATGATTATAAGGCAAAAGCTGTTATGAAGTTCAATGCCTCTTAACTGACTGTATAAGATTATTTTCAAGTCTGAACAGTAGAGAGGAGTGCAGTAGCAGTATTTCTTGTAACTATGCAGACTTAGATGTAATCTAAATATTTTGCCACAACCAACTCAAACAAAACCCTTATCTGCCAATGGCCAAATGAAATTCAATTTTTATCATCTTCACCTGTATTCAGTGTAGCTTTGCTTTTGATTTGAAATGTGCATCCCGCTGCAACTGTATGAGATCCCAAGCTGTCTCCTTTGAAAGTCATTAGTTTCCAGGTGTTCTACTCTATGCCAGTTAAAACAAGTTGGCACCAAAGATGGTTTTTGAGGCATTTCTTTGGGGGGCACTTCTGTTACACTGTCCTCCTTTAAGCTTGCCATCAAAGACGGTCTTTGGCATATGGTTATCCCTCATACAGGATAGGGGCTTTGCCCAGCCTTTACACTGGGCATAAGCAGTTAAATTAGTTAAATCATCAGCAAAATAATACTAGTTGAGATGATTAAATGTTTAAGCTTGGCATCAGCCATCTTGAGCAGACAGTGGAAAATCTGGAAAGGTAAAATTAAAATTGTACTCTTCATTAATTCTCACAGTAATCCTTTGTTACATGTTTCGGGTATTCCTTCAGAGTTGAAGATAATTTATATCCTAGCCCAAAACTCCCACAGGATTATTGGGGAGGGCAGAGGGAAGAATATGAACTCATGACCATTGAGAGGGTTAAACAACTGTAAAGTGTGCATACCACTTAACTTAACCGGGCAGCAATCTTATGAAAGTTCGACACTGGACGCTGAGGTTGAAAAAATTCTAGAAGAATTCAAACCGTTAAGAATAAATGCTACATTCAATTAATGGGTATCAGATACCTGAAAAAGAAGACAAATGAGTTAGAACTTGTATAAGTCTGGCTGGCAAAAAGGAAGAATTCCTCAATGCTGTGAAGAAAGATGTGTTGGTTTGGTAATATGGTAAGACATGATAAGTGTCAAAAGTCATCAATTAAAGTAGAGTGGAGGAACCATGAAGAAAGGATCATCCTATGAAAAACTTGATATCCTGCTGAGAACAGTTGCTGTCTGGAAAAAGTGGAAGGCTTTGGTTATGCGAACTGTCACAGCACCTCTATGAGGAAAGTCAATGGATAGATGATGATGATGATAAACTTGATATCCTGCTAAGAACAGTTGCTGTCTGGAAAAAGTGGAGGGCTTTGGTTATGCAAACTGTCACAGCTCCTGTATGAGGAAAGTCAATGGATAGATGATGATGATGATGAATTTATCATTGTGGGTTAACAATGTGTGTGTAGCAGAATTCTACTTGTTTTATAAATCAAAATGAAAATTTGACAGTAAGATATTCTACACCAAAAAAAGAAAAAAAAGATTTGTAAAATATTTTTTAATCAAAGTGATATTTTGCCCAACTCCTGATTTAGCCTTAGCCTTTGGAAATTAAAATTAGAAATTAAATTATAGACAATAGAAATGTTGTTGTTTTTTATTTAGACTTGACGAGCTTGATGATGACTGGTCCACAACCAAGTAAGTGGATTTTGTAACGGTACAAGAAATGTAGCTAGTTACAAAAGTGTAAAGGTTTTCTTCTTTGGATTCTTGATAGAATCTAGATTTAAATTATCCTTTTTTTTAGAAATATTAATTAGACGGAAACTTCAATAGACCACTGGCGGACAATGGCTTTGTTTGCACTAGATAATGAAAAAACATGCAGGTCACAACTGGGATTGCATAGTCATGTGAAACACTGCACTCCTTAATCTTTGAAATCGAAGACATTGCCATTATTATTATTATTATTAATAAAATATGAAAATATAGGAAACACATGTTTAATGGTGGACATAGTAGGTTTTTTATTTGAATTACAAAAAATACCCAGCATTCAAACTCTGCTGGCCACCATCCCTCGCAGTCCTGTGAGAGATTTTGGCTAGGATATAATTATGTTCCCGATTTGAAAGAACATCAGAAACATGTAAAACAAACAAATGTTGATTTGACCTTGTGTAACATTTGATAACATCCAAAATTGAGGACTCATTGTACACTGTCTCTAGACAGTTTAAATGTAATAAGTTGCTTAATGAAAGTTACTTTTTTTTTTCCCAGCAGCAGCAGTAGGACCTACCCCAACAATGCAAGATCCATTCATTGGTTAAACACATTGGGCTAGGTGAGTTCATGATTTACTTGGTAATTAAATGTCAACACAAAGTATAATGTTAATTTCTATATCTACTTAGTCCTTGGAGTTAAACCATCATATTTAGGGGACTGAAAGATGCCAGGTCTGATGTTACATATGGTTTCTCTAGGTAGGCCTTCACATTTAAAGAAGCTGCACTTTTATTTCAGTTTCTACTATTTCCTATAAGTCTAAAAATACGCTGAGAAATCTCGTTGAGCCACCAATAAAGTGTATTGTAAAGTTTCACTTTTCAGACCTTGTGATTATGTTAAGGTCATCTATTTATTGGCCAACAGTTAATTAGCAGGTTTTCATGTGGCCATCACAACGATCAACAGCCTTTACTTTCCCCAACTAAAGTAAGGTACCTATTTAATTTAGGTAGACCCTAAAAATCACAAAATTCAAAAACCCAGTCTTCACCATGATTTGAACCCAGGACCTCAGTTTTGGAAGCCAAGAGCTTAATAACTCAGCCACTGCACCTTTTATTTTGTATAATATACGTTTTTATTTGTTTTAATTTCTCATTTTTGCTCTTAATATTTGTAAGCTCGTTGATAAAAGATGAGCACAATCTCATTTCATATGAACTTAAAAATGCCTATGAAGTCTGATCTTTGCTTTAAAAAATAGATTACAGTCATGGCATGGGTATATTGGGCCTTGTGCTGTATTGCCTGCTTAAGTTCAATGTTTTTTGGCAAGTCTTTTTTCTTTGCTGTCTGTTATTTCTTTCTGGCTTTGTAATCTGCAAAACTGACATATCCATATGTCCCATATCATTACTGTACCATAAGGAGTTATCATTGGCTAGTTTTTCTCATTCTCGCTTGTCAATTTCTCATGCTAATAATCGTAATCATATGGTTCCATTAATGTTAGACCATTTTGTCCCATGATTTAAATTTGGTGTGTATTTTTATCACAATACCTTTTCTAATCTGCTCAAGATAATTCATGATTAAATTATATTTTTTTGCCAATCAGGAGACTATCTGCTTAATTTTGTGAGGATAGGAATGTTGCTAGTTGGACCTTTTTCAACAGTGGCTGTAGAGATTGGTTTCTAATTGGGCTAGGTGTCTAAGAACATCAAGATGGCTGCCAGAAGCTTTTGCTTGTTTCATCTTTCTCTTGGTTTTTGTTAGAGACTGAGATATTCATTTCAAACATGAATGTGTACATGAATGTGTACTATACATCTGCCAATATCAGCAAGTCTTTACATAGATCTATCTACTCAATTCACACATACTGGTGTCATAGTAGCCTTCACATCAAGTCCTCATTCTCTATTTGACCTAGTTCTATAACTCATCTTTGCTAACAATGAAGCTTGATTACATAAAATGACTGATATTCAGTAGGGGCAGACTGGGCTCTATAGCCTTGGTTGGCAGCCAGTCCAGGAGATGGAAACTCAGACGTGAAAGCTACACCTTTCTGTTGTTCACACACAGACATCACTCCCACAGTGGACAACATTTAGTGTAACTAGTGGTGTTGGTCAGCCAAGCCAATTATCTGTTTGAAAAAAATTAGCCACTCAAATCAGCAGTAAAGCTACAACTAGATTAAAGAATGAAGAGTTCTTTATCCTGAAAAATTGATTATTTGGCTAATTCTGAATTTTTTTTATATTAGTGTAATAATTTATTCAGAAATATATGCTACCTACTACAATAAAATACTTAAGCCTACACTAATATTGTACTAAAGTAAGGATCTGTATGTAAAGGCACATTCCTCGTCCCATATGCTAGGACAAATTTGTACAAACACTCCTTCCCTAGTGCTATTAGAGCATGGAATGGGTTGCCTGAGCTAGCCAGGAAAACCAGTGACTTGGCTGAATTTAAGTCATTGGTTAATATGCATGACTAAATGCATGACGCGTAGGACGTAATCATCTTCTTTTTTGAAGTAACGTCTGTATTATATAAGATAAGATAAACCTTGAATATATCTACACAAGAAATCCACCTCATCATCATCCATCTTTTGTGTTCCTCATGGAATATAGAGCCTCCGTAAATTAATGTCACTCTTTAACTGCCTCTTGCCAGTCTTTAAATTGCTAGCCAGTTCTAACCTGCCTTGGAAGCTTGGTGGCTGAGTGGTAAAGCCCTTTACTATCAAACTGGATGTCCAAGGTTCAAATCCTGGGAAAGAGTCCACCCAGCTGACATAAGTTTGGGAAAAGTTAAGGCCGTTGGTCATTGTGCTGGCCACATGACACCCTCGCTAACTCTAGGCCACAGAAACAGATGACCTTTACATCATCTGCCCTATAGATCGCAAGGTCTAAAAGGGGAACTGAACTTGAACTTTTTCTAGCCTGCCCACTCACCTTCATCTAGTATACTGTATGGCCATCTTCTGGTCTTCCTCTGTGGATTGCTCCAAGGGAGTTTTAATCTAGGGCCTGTTTAGCTCTGTTTTTGGTATCTTTTCTAAGGCTGTGACTAATCCATCTCCACTTTCTAAGATATGCCCCCCTCTATATTTTTCTGTCTGCACATCATCTTGAGTTTGGAAATTTCTACTTTGCCATACCACGTTCTATCAGGATGTTTATCAAACATCTGTTGATTAAGCTCTGTACACTGTTTTTTATTTCAGTTGTTTTCCATGTTTCAGACCCAAATAGTAGGACTGCATTGACTGAGTTAAAAAAATGTCATCTTTGTAGTTTATTTTTATGTTTGATTTATAGTTGTTCAGTTTTTGTATATTTGATTTGTATTCAAACATTACATAACACAAACATACATAATGTTTTATTCTACAGACTTAATTTTATTCAAATTGAAACTCAAGTGTTTGCAGTATTTTGGCGTCTTAAACAAAGGGGAGACAACTAAGAGACAAGAGTGGTTTTATGGTGATTGATTATTGTCAGTTTTTATTTTTTCTAGTTCAACTTTCAATCTCTTCATGTATGTTTTGTAAATGACATTTTTGATCTTCAATAAAATATCTAAGTGTTTTGATTGCTTTTGTACTTTGGTGTTCTTTTAGCATCTTTTTTGTTTTGCATAAGATACATAGTCATGCGTGGAAATGGTCATGTTTGCCATGTATATTTTCTAAAATAATTTGATTTACAAGTGGTACCACTTAATTTACATGTTTCAAATGTTCCTTCAGAATTAAAGATTACAACATCCTAGTGCAAACATTCCTGCAGGGCAGTGGGGAATGGTGGGTGGGTGGGGTTTGAATCTGAGACCATTGAGACAAAAGGTCAGAGGTTATAACTAAAAGGGCAGCTATCATGTTATAACTCACATACAACTACATTTTTACTTATTTATTTTTGTACTTTAAGCAATGTTTTTAGAGGTAATATTTTATAATCATGGACTAATTGCTCCAATTAAAGCAAGCAATGGTAGTGCACAATTTTCCTTATAAACAGAACAAAAGCTGAAAGACGGTCAACAGATATTATGTGGTGCCCTAATGGTTCAACATACTAAGGAATAGGTGAAGGTGATACAAAAAAAGTTCTGTGCAGATTCTTTATTTTATAAAAGATCAAATATTGCTATAAAAATATATTGATATTGGACATTAGGGGAAAATATTATGGATAGAATAATCATATTTTAAAAGTATAAAAACAAAACTATGACCTTGTACTATGATTAGTTCATAAGACCAGTGACTTCTGCTGTACTGGCAAGTTAGTCTAGTGGTACTTTGTGGTTCCAAATTATACTACCTATGCTATTAATTATAACCTCTAGATATACAGCTTACTGAGACATACAAGTAATAATAATAAGATTTCAGTTGCAACTAATAATGAGTTTATTTAGAAACAAAAAAAATAGGATAAATTTAAAAAGATAAAAATAAACAAAAATTATGGAAATATAGACCAACAAAAAAAAAAATATAAAAAATTAGAAATAGTAGAACTGGTTCAGCTCAAAACATTAACAATCACCACAGAGGCACACTAGTGTCACATCTCAATAACAAAACAATGGCATACAATAATAAACCACTTTCAAGAAGAACATTAAGACCTACCTGTTAAAAACGTTTTTAGATTAGTTTGTCATTTTAGCTCTTGTGTTTGTATTTGTAATGTTATTACAGCACCATGAGCCTACATTTTGTTTGTTAACAGCACTTTATAAATAAAATTATTATGGTATTATTATTATTATTAAATACAGTAAGAAAGATACGGGTCATAACAATCAAATGACCGTCATCTCTGAGACATGCTACTGTCTCGTCTTAAATAAAAGTTTGTCTTTCAAATACTATTCGACCTTAATCTGGTCTTTACCCAAAAAAAAAAATACATACAGGAGAGGATAAGAGATTAAGAAGAAGACATAAAATATTTATTAATAACAAATAAATAGTCTACTTGGCTTGTTATCAAAAGACACATTATTCCCATAACCTTGGCACACTCCTCTTGAGTAATACAGTCAGAGCACAACAGAAAAAGAGTTATATAAACATTACATAGCTTCAGTTCAGAATAATGTACACTGGTCAGCTCAAAGACCTCAGAGCAGTGGAGGCCAAGTGGGAAGAGGCTTCAGAAATTGCCAGTGATCTTTGTGGAGACAGTTTGCCACCCTATGCACCGAACAGCACAGGATGATCTAAGTCTAAGTCAGGCTAAGCTACCATTAATTGTGCACTTTTAAAGAAATGTTACACACTGCTCAACTGTTTTTGTAGGCCATGGTTAACATCATCTGCCCTATAGATTGCAAGGTCTGAAAGGTGAACTCTACTTTATTACTTACAGTTCAAAGGCAGCATCAAAATGATGAATATTGAAACTGCTCTGTGGAAGGAAAGACTTTTCAAATTTTGTGTCCAAAGATCTTTTGTTCTTGTGTACAAATGAATGACAGATCAAGCAGCCATACAACCTTTTCAACTGGTGTATTTCACTAAGAAATGAGACATTTGTTTTCATTATATCAACACATAGTTTCTTGCAGGATTCCTAAATTTAAGGACCTGCCTTTCACTTATAACTCGAGTTTTAGTAATTCTGCCTCACCAGAAAAACTTAAATATCAATCCAATCATAATCCAATGAATGAATAGGCACATGAAGTGAGGTGTCTGACACAATAATGAAAATCCTCCATCTAGAATCTAGTTTCCATTCCTTTTTCATTTAAGAATTTTCATAATAATGTCAACAACTTTGCATTTAACTTTCCTTATATTAATGGAAGCATTGGCTTACTGCTCTAGTACATGGTCAAGAAAGGCTTCCAAATACCAGAGAGATTTGTAGTCAACATTTTGTCTTCTGTATAAAGTTAAATTCCAATTCAAAATGACTCAGTTACAGGTTCTTTGCGATTCCTCTGTTCAATGACTTTTATATATTTTTTTGACAATGTCTGTCCTTAGCCTTGCCCTCTGCTCAACTTGTAGGTTTTCAAACTATCTATGCTTACAAAATGTATGTAGATAAATAGGCACAATTGGAATAACAGCATTTTTCAAAGTTTTGCAGGTGTGTCTTTGAAAATAGTGGGAAAAGAATTTTAAAATCATGTCATTAATCCAGTCACTTGAGTCAATTGCTCCCTTCAACCACAATGAACTTTGTGTAGTCCATAACTAACTAAAAATATAAAATAATAATAAATCAAAAAAAGTATCTATGCACACAAAAAAATACCATATAGAACATGCATGTCTTAATAGTTGAAACATGAAAAAAAATACAATAATAGGAGAATGAATAACTCACCAACAAAAAAAGAATGGACACATTACAATCATTTTTGATCTGTTGATTGTAGTTTGCATGAAATGTCCAGTTAACATTTGGTTCATTTATTGACAATTTAATTATTTAACCCTTATCCACGCCTTCTATAGGTTTCAGCAGTGCTTCCAATAGTGAGCTATGGTAAGTCCAAGAAACTGTAATGTCAAGTACAGAGTCACAACATGGACATTTAATGCCAGTGCCTCACCAGGTAATTCATTAGTTAGACATTTTCATTAAACGGATGGCTGCCTGGTCGTGCGGTTTGCGCGCTGGACTGTCGTTCAGATTTGTCGAGGGTTCAAACCCTGCCCGCTCCCATCCCCCGTCATCCTGCGGGAGGTTTGGACTAGGAAGTAAACTATCTTCAACTCTGAAGGAACATCCGAAACATGTCAAACATTTTAAACAATGAATCGTTATGCAGCTGCTTTCTAAGCAATGAACTGAAGCAATTCTCCTGAAGTGCTTGACGTCCAAAGTATTTCAGACATCTGTGTGCACATTACATGGCATGTCTTCGTGTACTTCAAATGACACTCATGGTGCTACAGAACAAGGTTCCTTTCACAGATCTGTGTCATCGCTGGGAACCTTTAAAAAGAAAAAAAATTTTTTTAACAATTTTCAAAAATGGAAACAATGACAAGAAAATAGAAATAGACCCTAGATCATTAGTTGTAGACTAGATCATCTTGCTCTAGGACTACTACATATATATTCTAGTCTAAGAGTAGATCTATCACAATATAAACTTCTTTGGATTCAATAGATTTTATTTTGTCAGACTAATTTTTTAATGTCAGACTAATTTTTTTGTCAGACTAATTTTTTTTATGTCTGACTAATTTTTTTTGTCAGACTAATTTTTTTTGTCAGACTATTTTTTTATGTCAGACTAATTTTTTTTTGTCAGACTAATTTTTTTTTGTCAGACTATTTTTTTTTGTCAGATTAATTTTTTTATGTCAGACTAATTTTTTTTTGTCAGACTATTTTTTTTTTAACAGACTAATTTTTTTTTATGTCAGACTAATTTTTTTTATGTCAGACTAATTTTTTTTAATGTCAGACTAATTTTTTTTATGTCAGACTAATTTTTTTTGTCAGACTAGTTTTTTATGTCAGACTAATTTTTTTTTGTCAGACTAATATTTTTTTATCAGTCTAATTTTTTTTATGTTAGACTAATTTTTTTTATGTCAGACTAATTTATTTTGTCAGACTAATTTTTTATGTCAGACTAATTTTTTTTGTCAGGCTAGTTTTTTATGTCAGACTAATTTTTTTTTGTCAGACTAATATTTTTTTATCAGTCTAATTTTTTTTATGTTAGACTATTTTTTTTTGTCAGACTAATTTTTTTTTGTCAGACTAATTTTTTTGTGTCAGACTAATTGTTTTTTGTCAGACTAATTTTTTTTTGTCAGACTATTTTTTTATGTCAGACTAATTTTTTTTGTCAGACTAATTTTTTTTTGTCAGACTATTTTTTTTTGTCAGATTAATTTTTTATGTCAGACTAAATTTTTTTATGTCAGACAAATTTTTTTATGTCAGACTATTTTTTTTTGTCAGACTAATTTTTTTTATGTCAGACTAATTTTTTTGTCAGGCTAGTTTTTTATGTCAGACTAATTTTTTTTTGTCAGACTAATATTTTTTTATCAGTCTAATTTTTTTTATGTCAGACTAATTTTTTTTTGTCAGACAAATTTTTTTTTGTCAGACTAATTTTTTTTGTCAGACTAATTTTTTTATGTCAGACTAATTTTTTTTTGTCAGACTAATTTTTTTTTGTCAGACTAGTTTTTTTATGTCAGACTAATTTTTTTTGTCAGACTAATATTTTTTATCCGTCTAATTTTTTTGTCAGACTAATTTTTTTTTTTGTCAGACTAATTTTTTTTATGTCAGACTAATTTTTTTTGGTCAGAATAATTTTTTTTGTCAGTTTAAATTTTTTTGTCAGAGTAATTTTTTTTTGTCAGACTAATTTTTTTTTTGTCAGACTAATTTTTTTTATGTCAGACTCATTTTTTTTTTGTTAGACTAATATTTTTTTGTCAGACTAATTTTTTTAATGTCAGACTAATTTTTTTGTGAGACTAATTTTTTTTTGTCAGACTAATTTTTTTTTAATGTCAGACTAATTTTTTTTAATGTCAGATTAATTTTTTTTGTCAGACTAATTTTTTTTATGTCAGACTAATTTTTTTATGTCAGACTAATTTTTTATTGTCAGACAAATTTTTTTTTTGTCCGACTAATTTTTTTAATGTCATGCTAATTTTTTTTGTCAGACTAATTTTTTCTGTCAGACTACCGAATCAGAAACCCCATAAGTAACAAAACAATGCTGAGAATTACTCCCTTAGAGCACGGAAGAGGAAGCGGGCAGTGAGTTGTAAGGTCGCCTTGTCCACGTAAAAGGACAGACCTAATGACGCACATGGACCAGTATTTTCTCTCTCAATTCCTCGTCCCAATCGTCTTTCGTGCAGAGCTCGGCATTCGTAAAGAACGTTTTCTATTGTCTTGTCGTCCTCGACGCAGTGGCGGCACCTTGTGTCGTAATTCTCCTTCAATCGTCCAAAGTACGCGCCTATTGGACAGTGCCCGACTCGGAACTGGGCTAGGACCGCCTGTTTCGCACGGCAGAGCTCCTACCACGCTTCCTTTGGGTCTGGTCTACTCATCTGCCTGTGTAGCTCTCAGTCTTTGTCGGAAGCGTCCCAACTGTCGTACCAAAGTGCCAACAAACGGATGTCGGCTAGGGATCGTGCACTCTCGCGAGTGCACGGTTCATCATCTAGGGTGCACGTTGCCGCCGCGGCATTCGCTATAAAGTCAGCCCTCTCATGACTGACCAGACCACAATGAACTGGAACCCACTAAAAAAAAACTATTTACATTGAGCTGTAGAAGACGTACCACCACCGCGAGGAACGCTTCTACCTTCTCGACACCTGCATGCTGCCCTTCAAGGGCATCGAGGGCAGAGATTGAATCGGTGAAAATGACCACGTCCGCTGGGGCTCCGGAACCATTTCCAACTTTTTCCGCTTACTCCAATGTTACGAGCATTGCTTCCAGCTCAGCTTCCGTGCTGCTTTTCCCATGGCAGTGTCCACTCATCTCCACACTTTCGCGATTGCCAGAGATTCGAACCACCGCCCTATACCCAGCTCTCACAGTGCCCTCGAGGGTCTGCACAGAACCGTCCGTGTAGATGGTGGACACTCCAGCCGGGTACGAAGCGATGGTCTCTCTGGTTGCTTGTAGTAGCCGTGTAGGATCGCACCGCTTTGTCCCATCCGGGTCAAGTAGGCTCTACTGTATCATACCAATAGCTTTGTCAGGGGGGGAAGGACTACCAGATTATCCTTTCACTTACAATAACACACAAGACAAACAGGTTAACGCATCCACAATGACCAGTCAGGGTTATTGAGAAGTTGTATATAGTTCCTGATCATTTACACTGTTCAAACTAATATACCCGATGGAGTTCACCAATTATAAATTCATAGTCGCAGATATACGAGCATATAATACTATTGATCAGTCGAGGTTACTAAGAAGTGGTATATAGTTCATGATCTAATACACTGTTCATTGTAATATACCCGCTGGAGTTCATCAATTATAAAGTCATAGTCACAGATATAGGAGCATTAGCGAGTGGTCAAAACAAGATGAGATTTTCATGCTCATTACAAAGAGCGAAGATCCAAAATGGTTCATAGTAAATGGTTTTGTTGGTGCGTTAACCATCTGACTAATCAGCTTGAACGCTAATTAGAGGACCTTACGCACCTATGGAACTAAAAATAATTATATTACAATATTTTAAATACCAAACAAAATAAAAACATATTGAGCTTTGAGAAAATTGAATAATTTGCAATAGAAAACCGGACATCGCAATTTATTCACGTCTAACGGACGGAGGACAGGGTCTTAAAAAGAAGGATATGTTATCATTTTACTCTAGACATCTGGTAACCCTAGATCCAGATGGAGGTTAAGACAACTTATCTGAGATTGTCTATGTTCTAGAACTATAAATATAATTTTCCAGTAGAGTGGCGTAGAGCGTAGAGCGTTGGTCCGACCACATAACAGACACAGAAATCTTAAAGTTGTCCAACATGCACAGTATCAATGCAACAGTAAAAAGGTCCCAACTTCGGTGGGCGGAACATGTAGTCCGCATGCCAGACAATCGCCTTCTCAACGAGGAGTTGTGTACAGGAAAGCGCTCCCAAGGAGGCCAATACAAGCGCTACAAGACACTCAAGAGCTCCTTCAAGGAATACGATATCGACATTCACGTCTGGGAAGCACTAGCTCTCGATCTCTCCTCATGGCGCGAAGCTGTGAGTCTCGGAGTCTCAAGATTCGAAGCAAGAAGAGTGGCCAGGGCGAAAGAGCGCCGAACCAAACAAAAAGCGTGAGAGAAGAAGCAGGCCTATCTGAAACTGACCTAACCCACCCATGCCACATAAGCGGCCGGCTTTTTAAAGCGAGGATTGGACTTAACAGCTATCTTCGAGTCCATAGGAAATGAGAAATGTGCTCATCTTTGACCATGAAGTAGGAGCTATATATATATATATATATAGAGAGAGAGAGAGAGAGAGCAGCGGTTCTCAGACTTTTAAGCTCGGCGACCCCTTTTTACAATCCCCAACTCTGCCGCGAACCCCCCTCCCCTTTTGATCACATATACAGCAATAGAAGAATAGACAAAACAATCCATTTTTTCGATGGTCATTGGCGAGCCCTGGCAAATCGTCAATCGACCCACAAGGGGGTCGCGACCCACAGGTTGAGAACCCCTGGTATATAGAGAGAGCGAATTAATAAAGATTACTATTCTAAATTAAGAAATCGGAGATTTCTTTTGTCCCAAATTAAAGCTTTGGCCAGTGTTGGTAATCTATTAACGGGGAAACCCAGTATAAAACAAAGAATTTAAATAGAATGGTAGATGTAAATAAAGATTGCTTAACGGTAAGCATAACGACGTTGTCAATAAAGACATGCTATATAAACTAGTCGCAATACTTAAGTGTTTATAATAAGATCAAATCTATCTTCACTAAGAAATATCTTTTTTCAATATGAAAATAAATAAAGTATGAGTTTACACTGTAGCAGGACAACAATGGATACGTAGATCTACTTTCTATTCGGAATGGAAAAGATTCCGACCATAGAAAAATTGATTGATCGTCTGAAACTTGTGGATTGGAATGACCCAAATGTGCCAAATGATGTCCATAATCTGCTAGCGCGTTACAGTAGTGATGACTGGAGAAACTTTATTCCAGGAGAAGTGACAGAGTAAGTTGGTGACCGTAATTTACATTTTTTTTATTTGAATAAATATGAGTTTATGTGTGTGTTTTTTCAAAGTACCCATCAGCCCTAATTATCTGCATAAGATTATATCATCTTATGTTATCCCATTGGCACCTTCTGCAGTTGGTAACGTTTTCCCGTTTATGTCCTAAACCGTTAAAGAACGTTTCTAAAACCCCCTTTTCAATAGACTTGATTTGAACTTTTAAAAATAGTCTATTTGCAAGCATGATTACAAATCATTTTGGAGATTACCGATTCTATTTTTAATAAAATCGGGAAGGTTTTTCTTTTTTAAATAGTGTTTCAAACAAACAGGCCCATAGCCCCAGTGTATAAGCCCCCACATTGGAAAATGAGTATTTTTGAAGTTTTTTTTTTATATTCTAGTGGTATTAAACGTATATATTTTCTTAAAACTAGACATATAGTTCTATTTTTTAAAGTTATTTGTTTGTTTATATGTATTAGATCTTCAATTTGATTATTTTTTGCAAAATACATATTTTTTAAAGGATTTTTTAAATACGGAGTTATCCCTCATTGGGCAGATGGTCTGTTATTTTTGGCCAATTGTTAACTAGCAGGGTGTCATGTGGCCAGCACAACGACCAACCACCTTTGCTTTCCCCAACTAATTTTAGGTACCTATTAAGTATTAAAGTTGGGTGGACCAAAATTCGAACTCAGGACCCCAGGCTAAGCGCGTAACCATTCAGCCACTGCGCCCACAGGCAGAATAGTGTGAAAAAGTTTAGATGAAAGCTGAAGATATAAAGAAAAAACTCCTACTATTAGCTTATACTTTTTTCATTGTCAAAGGCTGGTCAAAAGGTAGAGGTTGGTTAATAATTTATTTATTTCAAGCTGACATTTCACCGTAGAATCCTAAATGCTGCTGGTAAAATCATTGGCAAAAAAAAAAAAAAACCCATTTGGGCAGTTGTTTGAGACAAACATCTATAAAAAAGCTAACAAGATCCTCGAAATAAAGAATTACCCTTTGTGTCAGGATTTTGTGATTTTACCATCGCAAAAGAGATACAAGACACCGATGGCAAAGAAAAATAGACAAAACACTCTTTTGTTCCCCTGGCAATCAAATCCTTAAATAAGAACAATCTGGTATAAACTTTGTCACATGTAAATTATGAGTGAGTCTGGTGTGAATGTACACTTTGGTTTCTTATAGTTATAATGTTTTTTGTTTGGTGTAATGCACAAATCGTAAGACAAATTTCCATACGGATAATAAAGATTATTATTATTATAATAATAATAATTATTATATATATAATAATAGTGAGCAATGTTGATTGTGCGTGTACTCATAACGAAAACGTCAAGGGTTCGATCTCCATAATTTTACTTCATTTTTCCAAAAATAAAATGTTTAGTGACTGTAGACTGGAGAGACGACAGTGCGCATGCGTCAATGTCTGGATGAGAGAAAGATGTTTGTTGATACGATACGAGTGGGTGACTGTCAGACGCAAGACATGCCTTCTAGGTGTGTTGAAGCGTGACCTCCGTGACCCCGTATGTCGAAGGCGCCGGTTTAAGCAGGTATATGTGATGAAGTACGAGTCTTGTAAAAAATGGTATTTAAGGTCTGATTTTTGTTAATGTTAGTTAGAACTTCGAGCTTGTAGAAAGAGAATTCGGATAGCTTGAAGAACGAATAGTATATTGTATAAGTTTGAGTTATACAGAGAAGAGAGTTGGACTTGTAAAAATATTTGTATAATAAATATATTGAATCTGCTACAACGTACACTTATTTTCGCATAGAATCATCAACAGTTAAAAAGAACTAGTATCATAAAAGTGACTTTTAGTCTATTATATTTTTTTTACCTATCCCTTAGTCAGTTGGACCGTTGGGGCACCATGCAAGATTTGTCGACCATCCTTCTCCATTCCTCTCTGTCCTTCTCCAGGTCCGCCTTCAATGGCAGGCCCGTCCGTTCTTGTGTGTTGTTTTTCCATCGCTTTCTCTGTCTGCCTCTTCTTTTCCCTGGTATTGTTCCTTGAAGGAAGGTCTTTGCGAGCCCCGAAGACCTTGTAATATGGCCATAGATTTTTAGCTTGCGTTTTTTTCGCGAAAGTAAGCAGGTCATCATGGGGTCCAATTTCTGTAGTAACCCTGTCTCTTATCTGGTGTCCCCACGCATTTTGAGGGTTAAATGTGATGCCTAGGATCCTTCTGTAGCATCCTAGTTCCATTGCTAGGATCCTCCTCTCTAGCTCTGCAGTAAGCGTCCAAGACTAACAAGCATATACAAATGTGGCCATGACCAGGAAGCGCATCAGTCAGTTTTTGGTGCCGAGGTGCTATTCCTTTGTCTTACCATATTATTATTAAGTTTTAATTCTATTATATTATTGAAACATTAAGAAGAAATCGAATTAATGGTTTTTTTTTTTAATTACTTGTTCCCTATTAGGTACAGAAGAGATACAGTCAAACAAGAAACACATTTCTTGGTTTTGCTTTTGACTTTCCCGCCAAACACTGGAAACAAGATTCACAATCATGGAGTATCTGAATGCTGCTTCAAGGTTATATTTAACTAGAAGTTCTTGTATTTTATTGTCGGAAGTATTATTATTTGGTGCTTATTCTTGTTCTCAATGCGCTATGATGCTATCACCTTCTGGACCAGTTGGGATAGGGAGATAGGGGTACTGGGTGAAGGTTACAGTGATTGTGATCGCTTTTTTAATGCATTTAATAAAAAAAAAGTTACATGACTTGAATTCGAACTCGAGAATAACGCTTCCTCAAGCCACTACACTAACCACTGCGCCAGAGATTTGCTTTTGAAAATCGAAGATTTTATAGTTATCTATTGTTAGTTTTAGGCTTTAAGCACTCAAAGTATGAAGGAGACTAATTCAGCTTATACCATCACATCTGGCTAGTACAATTTCTTTCTCTTGTTCGATACCAAACAAAATACTTAATTACCAATAGTTAATAAACTAACTGGTTAATTTTGAAAAATTGATTCTTGTTTTGTCAGGTACAAGAGATAATTGTGCAAAATTTCAATTTGATCCGAGATTGGGTGTGGGAGAAATAACTTGTACAAACTTTTTACAAGACAGAAATACAGACAGAGTGAGTTGATATAACATTTGTAAAAAAAATATAAGCGCCTGTAATTGAAAGAGATTCAATACAAGGTAAAAGACATGAATGGAGAAAGAAGGTCAAGGGATCTTGGGTGGTGCCCCAATGGTTTCATAGTTTATGATCGGTGTATGGAATGTCAAGGAATATATAACAGTCAAATTGTCATATAATTAAGAATGAAAGTATTGAATTAGATGCGAATCTTCTTCTTCTTCTTCTTTCTCATTGTTATGTTGGAGTGTTCAGATGAGTAGACTAATACATGAGATGAACTGCGCAGTGGTTTCCAAATCAGGGAGCTCTCCATATAGTTTCCTTTCTATTGAGGTTATTTGGGGCCAATGTCTTATACGGGCCTCTTGGTATAGAGAGCAGTTTTGGAGGACGTGGTCTGCATTCTCTGGTGATACTCCACATGGGCAGATTTCACTGGTTCCAATTTTGAGCTTCCGGTACATGTGTTGTCGCATTCTGTTGTGTCCGGTCCTGAGTCGAAAGTCGATGCGAATGATGCATATTATTTTGAATTTTACATATCAAACACTATTTGCTTTAGGTATTACAGGGAAACATTCTAGAGCGTCATTACAGGAATCCAGCATGTAAATGTGAGATGAAATGCAAAGGCGACAGACTTTACCAAACAAATGAATTAAATGAGACTTCAAGTAAGTTGTTGTTTAGAATAACCTAACATGATTCTATTTGTATAGCGCGCTGCCAACAACACAATATAATATCAATTTATGACTTCCATCCATGGTCCAAGCCAATCCAAGGTCTCACAAAACACAAAACAGATTCAACCACATTTTTGCACAGACATATATTCGCTTATATTTACGATCGTATGAAAGACAGAAAGAGTATAGAAGGACAGACAGACAGACAGACAGACATATAGATAGATAGATAGATAGATAGATAGATAGATAGATAGATAGATAGATAGATAGATAGATAGATAGATAGATAGATTGATGGATAGATGTATGGATGGATGGATGGATAGATAGATAGATAGATAGATAGATAGATAGATAGATAGATTTATAGATAGATAGATAGATAGATAGATAAATAGATAGATAGATAGATAGATTGATGGATAGATGTATGGATGGAGGGATAGATAGATAGATAGATAGATATAGATAGATAGATAGATAGATAGATAGATAGATAGATAGATAGATAGATAGATAGATAGAGATATTAGTTATATGTATCTTAGTAATAAAAGAAAACTTAACCTGTCGAATTGACTCTCTAGACTACAACATACATTGTTGTTGCAACCCAAGCGAAGAACAGACAGCAGTGACACTAGTTGTCTACTTGTAAGTCCCTATGGCATTTAATAACGTAGTGAAGTAGCTTTACTTTTGCTTATTAATTATCAGTCGTTCATTTAAAGATGAAAGTTATCCCAAACTTTCAGCAAGTCGGCAAAGAGTGGAAGCGGACCGGCTTTGAACTCGGGACTATACTGATAACAGTCCCAAGCAGCAAGCGCATACCACATAACCAGGCAAATTTGTTATATCAGCATAGAAAAAAAACAACAAGATTAAGACCTTTGGCCCACACCCAATAAAATAATAAGGTTGTCTTCGAGCCCGAAGATTAATGAGGAAAGCAGTATTCCCCGTGGCTACGCAGCCTCAGCTGTGACCTACATATTTGGCCACATCCATGGCAAGCATAACAATTGCCCCACGGTGGTCGATTACATCGTAATAAAAAAACAACAACAACAAAAGATTAAGACATATGACCCCCACACAATTAAACAATACATGTTTAAAATCAAATATTCATGAAATAAAATCGAAAGAGAAAAAACAGAGTATTGATGAAATGTCTGGGCTGCTTATTCCAATTTTCAATCAAACGTACATCGCTATATCTATAATTATGTTAAAATTGTATGCAATACCTATAACATACATATTTTCAGTATATGTTATTATAATATTTTTAATAAAATCTCATAATTTCATTTCTAGCCCTCCTCTAAGCAAATTTCAAGTATTTGACCAGAATACAGGAGAAACTAAGGACTTAATTTTTACTCCAGAGGCGCCTACCATACACGGCGACGTCCAGGATGATGACGCTGTACTACAACATATATTTGAGTAGATGATACTTAAGATGGTACTTTAGATGGTACTTTACTTTAGATTTAGATTTGTAATATTTTTTTAACTTATGAACTTGTTATTGTTTCCTGAAGAATTCAAATGTAAGATGGATGTTAAAAGTAGGACCATTATCAGGCCCACAAAGTAGGCCCACAAAGGAAATTGAAATAGTTCTAGAAATATTTGGCTTCTAGATAATGTCTACAGCTTAGACTATATATTTATTTATTTGTTTATATATAAATATATATATATATATATATAGTCTATGGTCTACATTTACATAGTTTTTGTTTTTTTGTATTTTAGTTGTATGACAAAATGCTTTTATATGTCCAGAGTGATGACTCTAAGGCTCTTGGAACTCTAGGCAAATGCAAGCTCCCCTGCCGCTGTCTATCTTAACAAACTGTTCTGTCTGGGAAACATCCAAGCAGATGCAAATTATTTACATATTTATTATCCATGGCTCGTATTTCAATACGCTAGTGTTTAAGGGGAGGCCGGTTACGGCCGGTATGTGGAAAGTAACATACTTGGGGCTTTCTTCCATCAGCGTCATCACAATGGACTGGGAGGCTGGTTACGAGCCGGTATGTGGATAGTAACAGTCTTGGGGCTTTCTTCCATCAGCGTCATCACAATGGACTGGGAGGCTGGTTACGAGCCGGTATGTGGATAGTAACAGTCTTGGGGCTTTCTTCCATCAGCGTCAGCACAATGGGCTGGGAGGCCGGTTACGGGCTGGTATGTGGATAGTAACAATCTTGGGGCTTTCTTCCATCAGCGTCTTCACAATGGACTAGGTCTTTAGGCACCCTAACGTGGGTTCGGTTTTGCTTCCTTAATGGCCTAATCGTCGTCTCTAACGACCGTTTTTACCCGAGCGCCACGAGGAGGCTGAGAAGCGTTGAAACACTGACATGTATATAAATGTCAATTTTAATTAATATTCAGGAAACACCAAAAGACAGTATTAGCCTGTAAATAAAGTCTATGTACCTGTTTTAATGTAGTAATTTATACTGTAAATAATGTATTTTTACAAAGCTTATAGCAATTTAGCTATCTCGTCAGTCTGGCAAAATGTTTGACCACGTTATTTCTCCCACATTCATTCTCGGATCAAGTTGAAACTTTGCACAATTATTCATTAGCATATACGTTGCATGAATCAATTAAAAAAAAATTAAACCAATAAGTCAATTCATTACTAATTAATTAATTTTTGTTTGATACCAACAAGTTAACCAGTTAAATTAATACTTGAGTATTCACAGACTGGGCTAAATATGTAGGGTTTCGTCATCTTAGATAATTGAACACGTCATTTCTATCACACCCATTCACGGATCAAGTTGAAACTTTAAACCATTATTTATTTGCCTAATTAAAAAAATTAATCACTTAGTCAAAAAATTACTGGTAATTATTTATTTTTGTTTTATGTCCAATAAGGGAAATAACTTTTACATTAATGAGAGATTTAGTTGTAAGTGCGGAGTTCTTGCCATTAGTTAATTAAGCTTTGTTATTTTTTTTTAAAGGATTTTTTTTAAATTTTGTTTGTTTGTTTGTATATAGTTCATTTTTAGTCCTTGTAATAAAGTTTTATGTCGTGGGTTAAAGGGTAGCTAGTGCTTACCAGTGAATTGAAAGACTTTTGATATTAAATCTTGTATCATTTGTAGGATGACCTTCTTGCATTATGCACAATAGCAGGCTTTTTGTCCAGGGCTTTTGTAAGAGAGGTTTCGAACCTCTCAAGCCCTCGCTCTAATGAAATTTGCTGTTGTAAAATGTAAAATGTTTTACATGTTTCGGATGTTCCTTCAGAGTTGAAGATAGTTTACTTCCTAGTCCAAACCTCCCGCAGGACGACGGGGAATGGGAGCGGGCAGGGTTTGAACCCTCGACCGTCGATAAATCCGAACGACAGTCCAGCGCGCAAACCGCACGACCAGGCAGCCATCCTGTTGCTGGTGATAATGAAATGATGAATAGCAGTTTGAAACACTTAATCATTTATTTTAATTTTATGTATTACAATACCTCTATTCAAGTCAGAACTGCACGGAGGAACCTGGACGCTGATCTCAAAAACGGCTCTAAAGATTTTTCTAAAAATTTAACAGTTGATGTATAATCGCTGAGAAAATAATTACTAGCTCATTGGCCATAAGGGGAAAATTCTAGATTGTCCATTATCATTTTTCAAGTAAAAAATGAAATAAATTTAAATTTGGCTAAAGATCTAGATGTAAGTCTATATCAAACATCTTCTTATCTTATATGATATAGACGTTACTTCAAAAAAGAAGATGATTACGTCCTACGCGTCATGCATCTAGTCATGCATATATTAACCAATGACCTAAACTCCGCCAAGTCGCTGGTTTTCTTGGCTGGCTCTTCGGTTTTGAAAGGGCCGGATTTAAGCGTGTGGAGGCCCTGGGGCAGGATTTATTTGGAGGCCCTATAATTTTTTGTAAAGATTTAACGAAGATCTGTTTATGAATAAAAATACCGAGATCTACAAGCATGCTATTTATTAGCTGAAAGGAATACAGTTATTGTTCTTGAAATGAATATCGCTTTGTCTTCTAGGTCTAGATTGTAAAGCAGCTAGCTCTCTAGTTTGCACATGGATTGAAAAATATCTTTGTTGGAAATCGCTTTTGTTATTTTGTTTTAATGCTTTGAACTAATGCTGTTGATAAAAGTCGACGATAAACATGTAGTCTTAATTTCAGTTGTGTAGATCCATAATGTGTATCTATAGACTGAAATAAAATAATCTTAGCTATTATTACAAGAAAAGTTATCTAAGTTTAACCGCTACTATATATAAAGATGGCTTCTTGGTCGTGCGGTATGTGATATGGACATCTTGGTTGTTCCGGCTACGACCTCTGCCGCCGCCGTTCCCCCCTCGTCCTGCGGAAACGTTGAGCAATGCTGTAATAATCTTGAAATCTGAAGGAACATCCGAAAAATGTAAAACAATCAAAGAATGTAGCACGCAATTATATGTTTAGATTTTCTTTTCAAAGCTACAGGTGCTATATCCAGTCTCACATTGTCTAGGTCTATGCAGTAAAAAATCAAAATTGTTTTGATTGTAAATATTTAAATATTTGCTTTTTTTTTTTTCCCTTCAAATTCACTTGAATAAATGCCTAAGATATGGAGACATTTCTTAATCTTTAAATATGTATTGTCTTAAGTGTTTAAAATACACATACACACATCCAGGAAATACACATGCAGCAAACACACAAACCAAAATGTATACATGTACACACCCAGCAAGTACACACGCAAAGTACACATCTAGAAAAGTGCACACCCAGCAAGTACACACGCAGAGAAAAGTACAAAGGGCAAATTCAAAATCCCAGTGTGACGAGGGGTAATAAGTGTAGTTACTTTTTTGTCCAAAACAGTTCGTTTCCCTTTAAAACACTATTTCAGTCTGTTGACATGGCAACTTTCTCTTGAGACTTTGTTCTTACCAATGTACATGTAACTAAATCTCTGTAATGCTAATATAATTCTTTTTTTCTTGTTCTCTATTCTCTCTTTTTTTAATGTCCCTAAACTTTATTATCATTATTATGTGTATGTCTCTGTATTAACTCTGTGAGTAATATACCAAGGGGCTATAATTAATAGCCTAGGTAATAACATTTGGGACCATGAAGTACCCCTGGATTAACATGCCAGTACGGAAGAAATCATTGGTCTTATGACCTAATTATAGTACTAAGTAACATAGGGGCTCGTCCAAGATATTATGAGTTTATTTAGAAAAAACCATAGGTAAACAAAGGCAAACAAAACATAATATAATATTGAAAAATTAAAAAAAGTAGGACGTATGGAACTATAACACAGAATAATTATTTTTCCTTATTAAGTAGTATACGACATTAAAAGTAATATTGGTTTTTATTAGAAATCTACAATATTCAAAACAAAATTTATTTTTTGTTTGCTACGAAACTGAAAGAATGAAAGGTCATAGGTTCTAAGGTAGATAATTGACGGAAAAGATGTCAGCTTTTTTAATTTATAGAAGTATTCTGTGGCATTTTACGTCTAGAGAGACGATCTGTTCCCTTTGCAACTTTTTGTGTGACTTAAGAGGCCAGTCCTTGACACACAGCTGCGATCGCAGGTTGGGCATATATAATCACCAGGCGCCGTTGCATTTTCACCCTTCTTTCTGCTTCTGTTGTGTATGACATCTGCAATCCGTGACCCTTCCTTTATGCTCTCTCTCCATGTGGATCTATCCAGTGCCACCTCTTCCCAGCTGCCAGTGTCGATTTTAAAGAGCTTCATATCGCGTTTGCATACATCCGTATAACGTAAAAGTGGGCGACCAGCGGCTCTCCTTCGATTCTATTAGATCGCCATACAGGATGCCCTGTGGAAGTCGACCTACTGGCATTCTACGAATGTGGCCAAGCCAGCCAAGGCGTCTGCTGCTGATAACAGAGCGGATGTCCTGGCACCCTGCTCTTCGTAGCACTTCCTCATTGGTTATCTTATCTTGCCACCTTATTTTAAAGATCCGCCTTAGGCATCGGAAGTGGAAGACATTCAGCTTTTTTTCCTGCCATGAGTAGGTTGACCATGTTCCACTTCCGTACAGCAGGGTGCTCAAAAAACAGGTCCTGTAGACTAGGGCTTTAGTACTGTTAGTCAGCAATATGTTGTCCCAGACTCTTTTCTGCAATCGTGACATGGTGGCCATTGCTTTGGCTATCCTGTTGTTAATGTCTTTATCCAGTAGAGTGTTGTTGGATATGATGGAGCCAAAGTAGAAAAAGAGATCAACAATTTCTAGTGGTTGGCCATTAATGCTTCCTTGTGTTGCAGTGTTTGAAGTATTACTATATTTGAATTCTTAACTTCTCAATAGAGTTTCATCATTTTCCATTATATTTTAATTACTATATACTAATGTGTAAACCTTCCAAACGGTTTTAATTTGAAAAAAGATCAATATTTAGTAAAAAAAACAAACAACAAAATAGTGTATAGAAAGTTTGAAGATGTATCTTTCGACAGAGCATTAATTAAAAATGCATATAATAAACTTCATAGTAAGGGTGTTTATAAAAGTCAGTTAGCTCAGTAGTAACTCATTGGATTGTGGAGTCAAGGGTACCTAGTTCAAAACACATGCAAGAATTAAAAATTAAATATTTTTTTTTGTAAAATTAAAAAAATGGAAAGAAATAAATGTGTTTGAAAATATTAATACATTTCACTTTGTAAAAAAAATATTTAAAAAAAATGTCTAGCTCGAAGTGATGAGATCCTTGTTAACAGTTCCACGTGAATTTGTGTAGAAAGTATAAGGTTCCTTACATTTGAAGTTAGTTCGTAACGAAAGACTGAACAACTTAGTTAGAGCGGAGATTGAAAATTGAGAAGTTTAGTCGATAATTTTTTAGAGTAAGAAAGTTTTTTTTCTATTAAAGATAGATAGTCAGTGTTTAAAGATATAATTAATTATTTTTGTTTGAATCTACGATGAACCACATGACGTATCTCGGAAATAAGTAGAAAGATTAAATAAAGTATTTTATTAACTATAAGTATGCGTTGAGTCTACTTGGCAAGTATTATTGTTGTCTAAAGGTTTTGGGCTGTTCCTGTGTTATCTAAATCCCAAGGAAACCACTTTTACAAACCACACTGGCTGCCTGGTCGTGCGGTTTGCGCGCTGGACTGTCGTTCAGATTTATCGATGGTCCAGGGTTCAAACCCTGCCCGCTCACATCCCCCGTCGTCCTGTGGGAGGTTTGGACTAGGAAGTAATTATCTTCAACTCTGAAGGAACATCCGAAACATGTAAAACATTTTACAAACAAACATTTTACCCACGGCAACATCTACATATCGGCGCTTTCTGATAAAGACTGGAATTTTCTTTTTGCATAAGTGTCCAAGTTTTACAACCATAAAGGGAAAAAGACACAAGCCGCAAGGAATATAATTTGTAGTATTCCTCATGCTGAAGATTTTCCACAATATAATTATAACAAAAATGGTTACCTTTCATATGCAGTGGCGTAGCATCCATGGAGCGAAGGGGTTCAATGAACCCAGAATTTATATAAACTTTAAAAGCAGTGCTTTAAGCTTTGATGTAAAGATTTGGCTTTCCATCAGGTTTTGTGACTTGTAATGGTGGCTAGCCCTAATCGTGCGTTTGAGGTGACAATCGTCTCCGTATCGTCCCATTCTTTTTTTGCTTTCGTGTCCGTGTATACACCTATGGGTAGTAATACAGGAAGAGTGAGGGATGGAGAGAGATTGGTTAAGAAGTAAAGATAGTCCCAATTGTTACTAATTAAAATTTCGATACAGCTGCAAATTATTCAATTTTTTCAAAGCTTAATTTATTTTTTATTTGTTTTGTATTTAAAGTATGTAAAATCATCTTTGTAAATTTGTTAGGATTTTCATGGTTTGATAAGTAATTCAACTAAGGCTGACATCTTTTCAGTCTCTGGTGATTGTAACACAATTTCAGCACCTGTTGGACCTGTTGGTGTTAGATGGTGACGATTAGTTGGGGTTTCATTTGGGGGAAATTATCCACCAATTTCCTTATGAGATCACTGCAGTGCTGTTAGGCTTCAAATTTGGTTTGATGAAAGGATTGTTTTGACAATGTAAAACCTTTTGAACTACTTAATAAAAAAAAGAGGACAGATTAACCTCTGACTTGTGGAGGTGATGTGGAGAAACGGTCAGACTAATTAAGTTTCTTTGGATCTGAACCTGAAATAAAACACCATAGGTTGATACCCCGAGATAGGCTTCTAGTGATTTCAACTGATGGTTTGTGGGACTCCGAAGGAATGTCTGTGGATAAAGTTGTTTCTCTGGTTGGTCACCATTTCGATGCCGCCAAGTCCTGGCCCCTTTTCATCCTCCAGAAAATGCAAAACTTGGTGAAATCAACACATTGCTCCGAAAGCGCAAAAGTGGTTTAGCTAAAACGGGCTGTGGATGACAACGTGACAACACACCTGATTAGACATGCTTTAGGTCTAGAGCATGGACAGATTTCCGCTCAGCTGACCCTTCCTGAAAAGGTAGTGCGCTACTACAGGGCTCTGTGGCATTTTACGTCTCGAGAGTTGATCCTTTCCCTTTGCAACAGCTGCGATCGCAGGTTGGGCATATATAATATCCAGGCGCTGGATCTGTATACATGGCGCCGAACTCACGTCTTATCCGCAACGAGAGGATGACTGAGTGATGTCCATGAACATTGTTTGCGTTGATCAGCCCAGTTTTAAATATATAGTGTACGACATAAAAACATTAGAACAAAAGGAATTCACGCTGATCTGTCAGCTGGTAAACACACCAACACAAACATTTAGGATTGTGTTTCGGGGACTTTTCTTTCTTGCCTTCCAAACTGGAGACGGCTGCCTTCGGAAGAATCCCTGTTTCATCGTTCGGCATGTGAGTGTGAATGAATGTTGAATGAAGTAAGGTTGCAGAATGCGAATGTCGTGTAATACTGAGTTCCTGCTTCCCGAGGTACTCTTGACACGTGACAAGACAAATACTATAAACTGACCTAAGTCCGTTTCAGCAGACAAACATGAAGTTTATTTTACTACAATAATAATAATACACTGCACTCCTTGTTAGTGCTACAAGTCAAGAAATAATAAACAATCCTATCCGCATAACAGCGGTATCAAAAGTATCCAATATATGTTAGTTACAAATCACGTCCGCATCTCAGCGGGTAACACTGTGTAGAAATATAGATCAACTAATACATGTCTCAAAAGACCACTGGCAACAACTGCCCACAAGTTACTTTCTAACTGAAATTACTACAGACTTTTCAGACTTTTCTACTGTCCATCCCGGACCAAAATATACTTGACCACTCGGTCCAAAGAATAACACTTGACTTCTAACTTGACTTCACTTGTCTGCTTGACTTGACTGACTGCCTCAAAGTCAACGTTATTCATTCTACTTCCTGTTTTCTACATCAGGAATTCCACGTGTCTTTTAAACTCTTAACATGACGTGAACTTTAGATCGTGCCATGTCAACTAAGACTGTGACAGTGAGGACATGTGTGATACAATTATTCGTACATGTGTCTACAACAGAGAGCAATAGCCATGATGTCTACAACCGGAAACAGGACAACCAAATAAACTATGAACAATTTCTGGGGAAGCATGATATTACTTGTCGTGAGAGTTCATGAAATTTGTTTTGTTTGTTTTTGATAATGTAAGACCTTTCGAACTACTGGAAAAAAAAATGTCTGACATCCAAGATGGCCTAGATGGGAGGCAAATGTCTATCACTTTTTTAATGAACCTGACTGTACCTGCCCTACTATTTTGAGTGTTCGTTGTTTTTTATTTAATTCTGTTGGCCTTTGCGAATATGGCCTTTATTTCCGTATTTATTTATGATTATTTTTTGTTTTGTTTCTAAATAAACTCAATATTATTTTTAACTAAAACTTTATTATTATTATGTAAGTTATATATCTAGAGGTTATAATTAATGGCCTAGTGTTATGCACTAGATTAGAGAGTATGTTAGTTTTGTTCGGCAATTATATTGTGTATTGTTTTAGCGACGGTAAAAGTAGTGACCTAGTAAGACAGACTAATGACGTAGTAGACTTAGGCGAACAAGAGACCAACATGGCGTTATGTTAGAAGCAGGATGTTTTAAATAGTAGTTAGAAATAGCGAAGTTTAGGAAGACTGGACGGATTTCCCAGTGCTGAATAAAGTGTTATTTTATAGAAGTGAAAGCTGTTATTAAGTCTATATTTAACTTGTAATGTCCAGTGGCAAATGTGAAGTAATTATTAAGAAGTGAAGTCAGAAGATACTAGCCCAAGACACCAGCTAACATAATTCGAGGCTACGAAGCTTGTTTGTAAAATGTTTTACATGTTTCGGATGTTCCTTCAGAGTTGAAGATAGTTTACTTCCTAGTCCAAACCTCCCGCAGGACGACGGGGGATGGGAGCGGGCAGGGTTTGAACCCTCGACCGTCGATAAATCCGAACGACAATCCGGCGCGCAAACCGCACGACCAGGCAGCTATCCAGTAACACTTCTAGTACAACAACATTCACTGGTCTTATAATCATAGTACAAGGTCGCACCAGTTATCACCAGGATTCGAGCCCAGGACACCAGGTTGGGAAGCCAAGCGCTTAACCAATCAGTCACCGTGCCCCCAGCGGAAATAGTTTGAAATAGTTATGATGAAAGCTGAAGATATTAAAAACAATGGACCTCATTCACCAATCGTAAACAAACAACATTTTGCCACGTGGTTCTCTATATCTTCTATACAAATAACGCAATCCATAATGGCTGTCACTTCATACGTATTTTTCATTGTTTTATCAATATTATCACGTGGCTAAATGTTATTTGCTTATGGTTAGTGAATGAGGTCCATTCTTACTATTAGCTTATACCTTTTTTTTTCATACTCAAAAACTGGTCTACATAGCTAAGTGAAAACTAATTTTTGATACGACACTATTTAGATGTGATTTTGATATCATTAACGAATTATATTGTTACAAAGCTTATAACAACTCACTCTGTCTGGTAAAAAGTGAGTACACGTTATTTCTCCCACACCCATTCTCGGATCTAGCTGAAAGTTCGCACAATTATTCATTGGCACAGACAAGACATGAATCGATTTTTTAAAGTAACCAATTAGACGATTAATTACTAGTAATTCATGATTTTGTTTAATAGCATTAACGAAATTGGTACTTCAGTATTCACATATATGGCTAAATTTGTTGGGTTTTGTCCCCTTAGATAATTTTCATAGACATAAATAAATATAGACTGGCGATAAAGGAGTTTTATGAAACGAAAATGTGTGACTTTTTTGTATACTATATTATACAGATGTGTAGTTTTGTTTAATCTCTAAGACTGAAGATCATTGCAGCTTTTCAGAATTCGGAAATCCGACAACAATAGATATACATGTTTTCAAGTTGCATGAAGTTATTTCCTTTTTCCAGTCTATATTTATGTATGTCTATGATAATTGTTAACGCCATTTCTCACTCACGCATTCTCCGAACAAGTTGATACTTTAAATAATTATTTATTGTACATAACAGAACGTTAATCAATAAACAAAATAGTCAATTAATTTTTTGGTAATTAATTATTTTGTTTGATATCGAATAAAGGAAATAACTTGCACATTACTGGTAGATGTAGTTTAAAGGACGGAGTTATTCCCCTTTAAATGTTTTTTTTTAAAGTATTTTTTTTTATATTTTGCTTGTTGAAACTAAATAATGAAATGTAATACAAAATTAACTAGAAACATATAAGAACTTTATTCTTTAGATAGGCGTATGTCTTCCTTTCATTCATTAGCTCTGGATTTGAACAATGCCCTCAGCCATCCTCCGTCGTCATGCGGGAGTTAAATAATATTTTTTTTTATAAAGCGCTGTTAACAAACAAAATGTAGGCTCAAGGCGCTGTAACAACATTACAAACACAAACACGACAATAGAAATACAAAACTAATCTAAAAAATTTTAAACAAGTAGGTCTTAACGTTCTTTTTAGTTTTAGGCTACCGTGTCTTAATTTCCAAATCTGAAAAAAAAAAGAATCTTTTCTTAACTCTTACACCATTTTTATAAATTCTTGGTCGTAGAATTATTTTTATTTAACCTCGACACCAGGGGCGTAACTAGGAATTTTCCAGCGTTTGGGGGCCCGGGGGGCTTGACCTCTTCGGGGGCCCCAGCATTTTGCGTAATATTTCATTTTTAATGTAAAAAAAACACTCATTTGGGGCCCCCCTCAAGTGGGGGCCCGGGGGGATTTTCAAATTCTCCCCCCTCCTCCCCCCACCCTAGCTACGCCACTGCTCGACACCCACATCTACTGTGGCTTTAAAAACAGGCTACAAAGACTGTTAGGAAACTCCGAAGAGGTTAAAATGCTTTTGTTTGACACGCTCGCAGTGTGTTTTGCTTTAAAAGTTTGGTAACACATAGAACAATTTGCTGGAGAGAACTACACAAAGGCCCATAGCCCAAGGCATCAAAAAAGCGAAAGTGGAGCTGGATAGGACACACCTTGCGAAAACCAGCAGCGAATGTTGCTAGGCATGCGCTTGATTGAAACCCTCAAGGAATGAGGAATAGGGACAAACCCAAGCACACCTGGAAGAGGTCAGTTCTTATCTTATCTTATCTTATCTTATATAATACAGACGTTACTTCAAAATAGAAGATGACATGGATGAAGAAAGCTGATCAGAACCGAGTTCGGTGGAAGGATGTGGTTGCGCCTTGAGCTCCCCATGTAGTGCCCAGGATTAAGCAGAAGTAAGTAAATCAAAGGTATACAAATCATTCACCCATGACCATATCACCGCATACTCCTTCCTCGAACTCGTTACGTTCTAAGAAAAACACTTACCTATGTTTTTTTTTTTTGTCATGTCATATGATCTCTGGACTGTCGTTCAATGGTGTGTATGGTTCCGGGTTTAAAATCTTGCCCGCTGTCATCCACAGCCGCCCTGTGGGATTTTAGCTCTAGGATATAATTATCTTTAAAAATCTGAAGGGAAATTCGAAGTTGGTAAGGCATTTTACTATATTTTTTTAACTCCATTTTTATTTTCGCCTGCTCCTCTAGCAATTAGACGACAATATAATTTATTTAAAGAGATGAGACCTCGACTTACGTGTAACGCTCGTCTGTAAACTTATTTGTTTCCAACATTACAAAATTTACAATAGTGTAATGTGGCCAGCCCAACGACTTCACTGGAATTTATTAACACCTTTTATAGCCCGCGTAATAGTAAAAATTTTTCCTAGAAGCAATAGGCAGTTTATAGTTTTAAACAAGAACTATATTGGTGTCTTGGTAGGCTATTATTTAAAAAAATGTGTAGCGTATCAAAAGATCTCTATGTGTCGTGTTAATTGACAGACTTATGTCTGTTATTTGTCTTTTATAACACAGTAGGTGAATATGTCATTGATAAAAGCATTTATTTCATCTCTTATATTTTCAGCGTTTGTTTAAAAGAGAAATAATGATGCTCATTAGTTCAATTATTTATTAAAATACGCATCCTCTGTTTGGGATCTCTCAACTCCAGAAAACAAAAAGAAACTAGAACCGATGGAAAAAGAGCCTTGTGATTTATAGAAAAAAAAAAGTAAATTTCTCTTTTCAGACCTTGTGGTCTATAGTGCACATGATGTAAAGGTAATCTGTGACTGAGAGGTAAAGCGCGGTAAAGCCCTTGGCTTCCAAACCGGGGTCCGGGGGTTCGAATTCTGGTGAAGACCTTCGGGCGCCTCAGAGTCCACCCAGCTCAAATGGGTACCTGACATTAGTTGGGGAAAAGTAAATGCGGTTAGTCGTTGTGCTGGCAACATGACACCCTCGTTAATCGTGGGCCACAGAAACAGATGACCTTGTGATTAATAACAAAGGAACATTCACACATTTGTCAAGATTAAGAGAAAAAAAAGTATCGTAACAATAATAGATTGTGATGGATGTTTATCATGTACTGAAGTCAACTGTAGATGTACTCAGCAAGCGTTTGGGTTTCTTGTTCGGGTGTATTCAATGTAGTTGAACCACAGTACATAAATATAACACACATCAATTTTGACTAGTGAAAAGATGTGGTCAACACTGATGAACAATGAATAATAAGTTTAATCCAATAAAAGGCCACAGTCAGAGTCTCGGTCAAATAAAACACGTCTTTACCCAAGAGAATTATATCGCTAACTGATTTTCAGTCTCTATGGTGCGTCTTTAACTTACTAATAATATAAACTAAGTGCCTAAATAGATAAAACACTAGTACTAGTCACATTTCAATCAAATACTAAGAAAAACATAAACATATAGGTACGCTTTGTTTTCATTATCTAAGATACATTTGTGCTAGTTCTCTTTCTTCCGTAGGTGTCATAAAAGCATGAAATAGGTTGCCCGAATCAGCCAGAGAAAACACTTATTTTGTAGAGTTTAAGTTTCAAGTTGACGTGCCTTAGCTTGATACGAGCAGCACCCAATTATCTTATTCTTTGAAGGCACGCTTGAACTAACATCGTGCTTTAACGGTGCGGTATAAATAGAGATTTACATGTATCCCCGTTACTAAATAAGAGATGACAAGTATAAAAATGTATACACTAAAATAGATCTAATTTTTTTTTAAATTCTACAACAGTATTTGGCAATGTCTGATTAGTCTGGTTCTGGAAAAAAGAAGAGAAAAATATTGGGAACTATTTTTTTTTATATAAAGCTGATGTGGAACATATATCAAACGTACAGCGTCTTTATTCTCGAACTGCTTGGCGCTATTTCAACGCATTATTTGTTTTTCACGCTAACTCGGTCTTTGTAAGCGCTTACGCCATAGCGTTATTTTATTTATTACGAAAATGTTTATTTATACGTAACATTAATTTCCTTTTCCATGATGTCTTTATTAAAATGATCAAAGCATTATAAATAGGTCAGTGTCGGCTATAAAGGGATAGGAGTGTATTTGCTTTTAATTATGCGTAGTTATGCGTAGTTATGCCTTGTGTGTGGTAACACTCGTAAAGAGCTAGCAATAAAAAAATATATAAATTTAAACAAACGCAGAGGCTAAATTATTTAAAAAATGGTACCTTCTATCTTTTTAAAATTCGGACAAAATGTTTTAGAATATTTCTTGGATATTTATTGGAACTTTCCAACTCTTGAAAACAACGTTAGACAAAATGATAGTTTAGAGCGACAGACTAGAGACTATTTTACCATTCCGGATTTAATTGAGGAATTAATGTCTTTGAACTGGAGACACAAAAATATTAGAAAGCATGTGAGACGATCTCTAGAAGCATACAAGGGAGATGATTATATGCAGTACATAAATATTCAAGAGCCTGAGTAAGTTGAGGACAACATTTATACAAAGCTTATATCAACTCTGTCTGTCCGTCTTGTAAAAAAAATAGTTACATGTTATTTCTCCCACACCTTATCTCGGATCAAGCTAGAATTCGGCAAAAGTGAAGTGGAATGCTTAATTGAAGTTGAATGCTTAAGTGAAGTTGAATTCCTAATTGAAAAAAAATAGTTACATGTTATTTCTCCCACACCTTATCTCGGATCAAGCTAGAATTCGGCAAAAGTGAAGTGGAATGCTTAAGTGAAGTTGAATGCTTAAGTGAAGTTGAATGCTTAAGTGAAGTTGAATGCTTAAGTGAAGTTGAATGCTCAAGTGAAGTTGAATGCTTCAGTAAAGTTGAATGCTCAAGTGAAGTTGAATGCTCAAGTAAAGTTGAATGCCTAAGTGAAGTTGAATGCTTAAAGTAAAGTTGAATGCTTAAGTGAAGTTGAATGCATAAGTGAAGTTAAATGCTTAAGTGAAGTTAAATGCTTAAGTGAAGTTAAAGGCATAAGTGAAGTTAAATGCTTATTGAAGTTAAATGCTTAAGTGAAGTTAAATGCTTATTGAAGTTAAAGGCATAAGTGAAGTTAAATGCTTATTGAAGTTAAAGGCTTAAGTGAAGTTAAATTCTCAAGTGAAGTTAAATGCTTGAGTGAAGTTGAGTTTAAAAGCTGTTTCATAAAAGACCTCATCAGCAGTGGAGTAGCAAGAGAAAGGGTAGGTGTTCAAATTTGAAAGGGCCGACCCCGAATGAGTGTCCGTAATTTTTATTTGCATTAAATATTATGTCACTGCCATATAATCTTGCTATTCGAGATGTTATATAAGTCTGCGACTCTGTTTCATGTATTCCACGTTTTAGACTTATAGAATTATTTAAATTATGTAATTATTAATTATTTAATACGTTATTTCACGTCACTGCCTACAAGCTGGTCACACTATTTACTATATGTTATGATATAAAAGGGGCGTAGCTTGGAATCTTCCATCGTTTGGGGCCCGAGGGGCTTGACCTCTTAGGGGGCCCGTGCATTTTGCGTAATATTTAATTTTAATATAAAAAACACTCAATTATTTCTTTAACTAATAACACAAGAATCAATTAAATAAAACCAATTAGTTAATTAACTAAAGATGATAAAATATTTTGTTTTGTATTTGAACAATGGAAAGAAATTGTATTTGACTGAAGTGGTGGTATAAGCTGAATTAGTCCCCATTATAGGTCGCCGCTTAAAAGTAAGTTTTTGACAAACAATAGAGACTATTATGCAATCTTCTATATTCATAAACACCTCACTAGCGGAGTGGTCAATATGTTGGCTTTTTCTTTTTATAAAAATGCTTTTTAAAAAAGATTATGGTAAAATTCATCCAGAATATCCATTTCTTTTATCCCCCACCCCGTTTCCCCAACTGGTCTAGATAAGTGTTAAGATCATTGCGTATTGAAAAAGCTATAAGCATGAAACAATTGATAAAAACATTTCTAATCGCATATTTATTGTTGTTGGTCGAGATCTATTACAAACTGAATTATAGGATCCAAACTAATGGATACAATTACACTTCCTATGAGCTTTTCTTTTTTAAAGTATTAGAAAAAAATGTTTTTCTTGTTAACTCTTTTTCTCCGTAATTATTTACCACATTCTGGTGGAATCAACGTTGGTATCGTCAGTTAGGAGAGAAAGAGTTAACTAATGATTGAAACATGTGAACTATTTTTCTCCATAGATACAGACGCATTGGGATTCATGAGAACTACGATTTTCAGGTTCTGCTGTGTTACTTCCCTCCCTTGAAAGGCAACCCTCCGCACAACCACGGGGATGCACACTGCTGTTTTAAAGTTAGTATATCTTCAAAAGTGTAGTTTACTACAGATGTGATAAGTGACTTAGTTGTGTTTAGTTTAGACATAGTTGCTGATGCTAATCACATATAATAATAATAATAATATGGCTAGTCTTCGAGTCCGAAGATTAGTGAGGAAATGCAGTATTTCCCGTGACTGCGCAGTCCCAGCTGTGACCTACATATTTTGGCACAGCCAAGGCAAGCATAACCATTGTCCGCAGGTCTTCAATTTAGATTTTCTTTTCGCCGTCTGCGTTTGTCCTCAACAGCAGATTTTCTTTTGGTCTCAAATGTGTATCCCGCGGCCTTCGTGAGTGACCTCCAGCTGTCTCGTTCTGAGGCCGCATGCAACCAGGTGCTCTCTTCTATGTCAGCCAAGTAAAGTTGACGGCTAAGCTGGTCTTTGAAGCGTTTCCGTGGGGCGCCTCTGTTACGTCGACCACCTTTTAGCTCACAAAAAAAGACTGCCTTTGGCATACGCTCGTCTCCACAATACGGGATACGTGCCCTACCCAGCGTAACTGTCGGACCAAAAGAAGCATATAAGCAAGAAAAAAAAAACAATTAAAAAAAAAGTTTATATTTGTTTGGATCAGTCATGGAATTAAAATTGTAATAGATCTAGACTAACAATAATAAATCTGTGCGAT